>NC_135439.1:342500-457500 GCF_051991255.1 Vanacampus margaritifer | reverse complement strand
AAAAAAAAAAGTCTCTCCAAGCCAAACACCGAAAGAAATCGCTTGCTCTTTAAATCCGCCAATCGGTTTTCAGTGGCAAAAAAATGCTCTTACAATGCTTGCGTGTGGCCTGAGGGGGGCGCTCTCACAAAGCCCTTCTTTACAAACCAACGCGGCGACAATCGACACCCAAAAACAAAAAGCTGATGTTTTGTCTGCCGGTGTTTGTGTGCAGGTGTCGTACGTGAAGGCCATCGACATCTGGATGGCCGTTTGTCTGCTCTTCGTCTTCTCGGCGCTGCTGGAGTACGCCGCCGTCAACTTCATCGCTCGCCAGCACAAAGAACTTCTTCGCTTCCGCCGGCGGCGACGGCACATGAAGGTCGGCAACTTTCTTCCTTTCTTCGTTTGGGAAGCGCAAATCCAAAAAGTGGGCAAACGCGACCGCGGGTCGGAATTCAAACACGACAAACGTTGACAAAAATCCACAAGCTCCACTTTCACGTGGATTTGTTACTTTGTGCGAAGAATTCACGTCAAACAAAAACCAAACAAAAAAAGTCTTCTTGAAATCAATGGATAGAAAAAGTGTTTTTTATTTTTGGACGCTTTCAGAAGACAAAATCAAGCAAAAAGTCCATTTTTGGTGCGTCCAGCCGAAAACCCTCACGTGATTGGCGTCAGTTGTCATTTCAAGCGAAGATGATTGGACGCCGATCGATAAGATGCCGTCACGACGTTGTCAGCTCCAATGAAGGGGCGGAGTTATTAGCAACCGGTTAGGCGGCGTGACCGTCGATCCGCTCGGCCCTGAGGGACGCCGCTTGGCAACGAACGCCCGGATTGATTGATGAGCGGGCGCCGTGCAAAGCGGGCCCGCTCGATGATTGGTCGCCTCCATGACGCCAGAAAGATTTTTCCACTTCCTGTTTCTCACTCCTTCTGTTTCTCATCAACTTCCTGTTGGTGACTTTTTCTTCTTTCGCTGCTTTTATTCCACACGATCTTCTTCTTGATTCAACTTCCTTTTTTCTTCCTTTTTTTCATCCACTTCCTGTTGTGCGTCTCTTCCACTTCCTCTCCTTCTTGCTTTGCTTCCCTGGTAACTTTCCCAGGAAGTTGCCGTCAAGGCTCCTCCCCTTTTCTTCTTCCTCCTCCTCCTCTCTCATTGTGTCTCCTCTCTTTTGTCTCCCATTGATTCTGCCGGCAAGAGCGGCCAACATCTGTCATAGTTTAGCTCAAGGGCGCGCCGAGGTCGGCAGGCGTGTGTGTGTGTGTGTGTGCGCGCGTGTGCGTGTGTGATGAAAAAAAGTGTAATACATGGTGTTGCCCGAAGTCAAGGACAGAATTGGGACACGAAGGCTAAAAATGGAGCGTGTTACCTGATGCGCACGCACGCACACGCGTACATGTTGTTTGTTGCGGTTCACGGAGGTGCTCACGTGGAACAAACGTTTTTGGCGGGCGAATGAACGTATTAAAATACATTTGAAGATACTCGCAAATACGTCGCGATGTTCTGCGAGCGTGGCATTTTTTTTCCCACAATGCCACAGGATATGACTTGCAGATGTAAAAGTCATATCTCTGTTGCATGATGGGAAAAATGCCAAAGCTAAATCTTGCATTGCAGAAATAATAATAACAAATCAACAATGTATTGTACTTGACTTTTGAACATATCGACGTATACTGTATATATTTGCGGGCCAAATGATTTTAAATGTCTTTCTTTTTTTCCACTCTTGGCATTATGGGAAAATATGCTCTGCTTGTAGCGAGACCCAAAAAACGCAACTTTGTAACAATCCAATAAAAGCAAGAGTGATGAAGGAAAATATTGGATTGGTACTCATTGAAAGCTTAACGCACGCCATTTAAGAAACAATGTTGGAATGTTCATATTTTGGCGTCCTGTAGATGACGTCATCGTGTACCAGGAATCCGTTGAAAATGCTGACTGAGGAGACATTTTGAATCGGTCTCCTTGTCAGCACCCGAAAGTTTGCGCTCGCTTTCCTCGGCACATTTTGGAACCCGTGAAACGTGTGACCTTCGACCTGATGAGCGCGTTTCCATTTTCTGGCCTTACTTTCAAAAGCGGTCCATAAATCTTCATCTTTAACCTTTAAAATTTTTCTTAAAGAAAACAAAAAGTGGACTGGAACAGCTGAGCTTTATTTTGGGTTTCAGGTCCCGTTCATGGTGCAAAGAATTTTGATCTGGGTCAGCTGCAACCCAAAGAAGAAGAGATTTCATACCCAAGCGGGTTCTGATGGGCCGGAAAAATAATGAGTTGTTTTCCACGAGCGTTAAGTCTGCGATAACTGAGCTCTTCGGAACATCGGGACCCCCGAACCCCGCCCGCCCGCCGCCGCCGCCGCCACGCTAATGTTTGTGTTTCACGTGATGCGTTTGCAGGAGGACGACGGCAGCGGCGACGGGCGCTTCAGCTTCCCGGGTTCGGGCTACGGCGTGGGCCCGGCGTGCCTGCAGAAGGACGGCATGGCGGCCATCAAGGGCAACAACAACAACGCGCCGGCCGGGGGGGCGGGGCACGGCGGGGGGGGCGGCGCCCGAGAAGAGCATCGAGGAAATGAAGAAACTTTTCATCGGCCGCGCCAAACGCATCGACACGGTGTCGCGCGTGGCCTTCCCGCTCGTCTTCCTCATCTTCAACATCTTCTACTGGATCACCTACAAGATCATCCGCAGCGAAGACATACACAAACAATAAACACACACTTTCATCATCATCATCATCATCATCATCCTCGTCTTCATCTTCTCGTCATCTTCAGCAAAGACGCGACTTGACTCCCGCTCTTCATCCTGCCTTTTCTCCTCCTCTTCCTCCAGACGCAAAGTGAATGAATGGCTGCATGACAAACAAAGCTGGGGGGGGGAAGTCGAGTGGGCCGAAGAGGCCACGCCCACTGCTCGGGTGGGTGGCGTCATGTGTGTGGAGGGGGCGGGGCCGCCGTATAAGCATCACAAACTAAACCCCCCCCCCAGAAAGCTCCCAGAATATTGATGAACTTTTTGCTTTGATGCTAATGCTAGCACGCTAGCACGCTAACACCTTCACATAACAGTGACAACACGTTTTTAGTAGTCATTATTATTGAATTTCTGAACAAATTCCTTTCTTTCTTTTTATTAATGTTATTTTGTTTATTTATTTATGATTATTTTTGATTTGATTTTTAAATGGTGTTTTGAACAGTTGATTATTTCTATTGTATGTACTATTGTATTTTTGTGGATTTGTTTGTAAGGATTATTCTTTTATTAGCTATTTTATGATTGACTATTTCTATTTTTTTATTGTACAGTATTATTTTTTTCCCCATTTAATTTATATCTATAGAAAGAGATTATTTTTTTATTTATTTGTGTATTTATAAAATTATTCTTCTCATGATTTTATTATTTTCCTAATTTTTTTAAGGCTTCTTTTTGTCTTTTTTTATGCGAGGGGTGTGTGCCAAACAGACTGGTGTGATTCGTGCTTCCTGAACTTGATCCTCACTCGGCTTCTCTATGCAAAGCGCTCCGTATGCAAATGATGTCGCCATCGCCTGCCAATCATCCAGCAATTATCTGTCATGTGACATCATGCGAGAACTCAAAGCATTTCAGACTTTCTCCAATCGAACTCGGCCACAAAACAACAAAGCTGCCACATCCTTTGCTTTTTTTTCTTGCTTTTTTCCTTCTTCTTTTCTAGCAGATGGAGTGTGTTCACCACACTCCAAACCAGCAGGGGGCAGCAGCAACTTGTGCAAAAATGTTGAATATTTGTGTTCTATTTTCCTGGAAGGAATGAAAAGGATCAAAGATGTTTGAAACTAACAAGACAAATGCTAAAGCTAATTGGCTAACAAACAGCTAGCGTTTCAATGGGCTTCTGAGCTAGCGTCATCAGCAGCTGCTATTTTCAACACACAAAAGTCAAAAGTGTTCTTCATGATTTGGTGTGAAAGACACTAGCTTGCTATCAGCATCTTTTCTTCCAACTTGTGTTCATGGTGAACCTTTTGCTAACTAGTTTGGCTGTAAAACAATGAAAACTGTCTCAAACGTGTGAAACTAAATCTGGGACAGAAGCTAATGCTAGTTGGCTAATGGGAAGCGTTGCTTCATTAGCTGCTGCAATTTGTAACGTGCAAATCATTCCCGGATCTTTACAACTAGCATATGATCAAGTCATTTCATGAACGCGAACCAAAAAAAACTAAATAAAACTCTGTTAAGCTTGCTTGTTGCAAGTTTGGATCACGTAACAGCAAACAAAATGCGCTAAATGTTTCTAAAAGACGTCACATGGTGCGTAAACAAATGCAGATGTTGACTTGTTCCTGTTATGACGCACAATAGCGCCCCCTCGTGTTGGCTTCTCTCGACACCTACAAAGCAAATGCTCACGTTTGTGTTTGCAAATTGAAAATAATGCCCTTTTTTCTTCTTTGTTTCTGAGCGTTACAATTCCTGCTGCTTGTTTCCATGCTAACTGCACATCAATGCCACTTGGCTGTCAGTTCTTATGATGTAGAAATGATGTTTATATTATGACAGTTTGTGCCATAGCCGCCGCCGCCGCTGCTGCTGCTGCTCGCTCGCTAGCTAACGAAGAAAAACAAAACGAGGACCTATCGGGGGTGGCTGGGAACATTTTTGCTCCCTGTTTGATTTTGTAAACAGACTCAAGCGTGAGGGCAAAAAAATAAAATGGAAATAAGAAAGTTATTCTAATTTTATAGATATTTGAAATTGGAAATAATATCTATCATTTTTCAAGTTTTTTTTAATTATCATTTTTTGACTTAAAAATATGATTTAGTTGTTGAGTTATAATGGTTGATAGAAATAAATCATAATAAAATATATCTTTATTGTATTTATAATTTATTATTTATTTATTTAGATTATTTATTTTTATATTTTATTTACTATAAATCAATTCACGTTTTAATGAGATGACAAAGTAAACCATTTATTTAGATTTTTGTTTTTCATATTTATTTAAAAATGTGTATGTTATATTTCTATATTTATTTTTGTTATCTAATTAGATTAATTTGGATTTTTATTTATATGCATCAAATTATTTCATGAAGTTAAGAGAAAAAACAGAAGGAATACCTTCACGCAGTCATTTGAGGGGAAAAAGAAAAAAAACAACCCTGCAATATTTTCCTAGGGTTTGCTGATGTAAATGCTGGGAGGGTCGTGTTTGTTTTGCTCTCCCTAACCTTTGACCTCTGACCTGCAAATCTTTTTGTGCTTCCAAAGGAGTGCCGCTTCAAAGCCGTGCTGGCATGAGGTCATGTGACTTTCTCACATCACAGTTACGAGGAATTAGAATTATTGTGGGGGGTTGTCTTTTAAAGTAGCATGTTTAATTTGTTGCATTTGCCGTCCGTCTGAGACGACTGATTCTGGATTCTTGCTGATTCTTTTTGCACACGTGGGAATGGCCTTACTCTTCTCTTCTCTTCTCCTTTGTTTGGCTTTTGGAGCTTTTCCAGCTTGGGCGGCGGCACGTTTTTGTGCCGCCCTTTTGCTTTGCTTTGGCCTGCCGGCGCCGGCGTGCTCCGTCCGAGCAGAACGGATGGAGAAAAAAAACAAGGAACAAAAAGGAAAAGTGGCGCAAATCACTTTGATTTTCCAAAACCTGACCAAGAATATTTTGCATGAATATGAAGATGACGAGTATGGCGGCTGTTTTGCTTTTTTTGCTTGCGCACACAAAACAAAAACTGTGAAGCAATTTGAAGAAGGAAAAAAAAAGAATGTAGCATTTCTGCTGTATCTGTACATATATTTATATATATACATATTCTATTTATTGAAATATGTCCTACTAATTATTCTATTAACGACCTTTTATCAACATCATTTCGAACAATGCTGGCGACCGCTCGCTCGAAGATTTGTGTCATGTTCCAAAAAAAAAAAAAATCCAGAAAGATTAAAAAGTGCAAATAAAACTTGACACTGTGATGGCTGATTTGTTGATTGACTTTTGTCTCCTGGTGTTTCGTGATCATACGCGCTGGTCATATTTGATGATGCTATTCACTAATATGTGCTGATAATCGTGATCAGTTCTGGGAGGGCAAATGCTAAAAACGTTGACCCATAATACCCATAATGCCACGAGGTCTTGACATGCGCAATTGTGCACTGCAGGCGGCCAACAAGCGGACACGAGGCTCACCAGTGGAAATGAAGGAAGTCCACATTGTTTATTTGTCATTTTTGATGCTATTATTACTCAATGTTTACTTACTTCGTTGTACTTAATGTTGACGAAAGCTTCGTCCTTCCTCGCCACCTTTGAAGTGGCTGTAGTGTTTCTTTTTTAGCACCACCCCAAAAAATGAAGAAAAAACGCCATCTTGTGGAAAATTCAGTGCCAGGAAGGATAAACACACTTAGTGGCATTTCTCACATGTAGGCTACAAATCCTATTTGTTACTACCAAGCGATCTTTTCAAATGTAAGGAGAGAGAAAAAAGCATCTAAAAGTGATTTATGTACAAATGCAGTGCACGAATTGAAATGCAGCGATGCGATGTTCAAATTTGAACTGACAACTCGTTTCAAGGAGTGTTAAAGTCCTTTGGTTAAAAAGAAGAAGAAGAAATGATTTGGGGTTGAGCGCTTTTCGAACTGCAACAACAAAACCTGAATTTGTGCAACCGAAACGACATATTGTACAGTCTGCTGCCACTGAGACAAAGTTGACAGCAGGGGGCAGTATAGTGGCGTTCTTGTATTTCTTTCTCGTCCCGTTCCATGCTTTGTGGTGATGGTGCACATTCATGCCCAAGCGAGCGTTCAGAAAATGCACTCCAGACCCGCAGGGGGCGATAACGGCCAAAAAAGTCGGTGGCAGGTGGAGGGCGGCAAAAAGTGCAGCGTGAAATTTCAAATGTTTGGATGGAAGCAACAAGAACAAGCAAAAACATGCCGACCTCAACTCCTGACGAAGAGCAAGACGCAACTGGTAGGAAAAAAAGCAACAACAACAATTGTCATGTTTTAAAAAGTAGCGGCAGATGTTTGCAAGCATCTTTTCCTTGGATCAACATAAAGATCAGATTGCTTTCATGAAGGTCGACAGAAATTGCAGATTTGCTGCTGAGGCTTCTAACGATTTGAGGTCAGATTAGATTGATTATCCAAATTACTCAATTTGGGAATTGATTACTTGTCGATTAATCATTGCACTGCCAATCATTTGTAATGATTAATTGAGGTGAACTTTGCATGAGGACCGCCAAGTAATGGTAAAAAATGTTTTAATGAGATTGCTGCAGACCGCATCTCTTTATTTTGAACGCTATCAAGCTTACGCCCAAAATGTGCACATGGATGATGTTTATGATGCATGCAGACATGTAGTGATAAAAATGATAACAGTTTACATGAGGTGGTATTGTCTAGTTTGCCTTCCGTAATGACGTCACGGTGGCGAGTTGCTCTGATTGAGCAGGTGGTGGTTCGGGGGGGGGGGGGCGCGAAAAGAAAAGAAGTTGTGTTGTTTCCAGCAGTGTCGCAAGAAGCGACGTTTGGCGTCTGTGAAAAGCTTCGAATGTCAATTGTGTGATTGTCAAAAGTCACGTGGGGGAAAAAATCTAGCGAGATTTCTCAACTGTTCGTGTGACGTCTTTTGGCCGACCTTGTCGTTTATAACATCACAACTAAATGGAAGGTCTCCATTTGGCTTGTGGTGCGTCACCACCTCCTGGTGGCGAGTTGCTGTACTGCTTGTTTGAAAGGAGCAAATTGTGTCTGTTGTTGGGATTCACTCCCCATTTCTCTGACGTCGGGCTGGATGGACGCTCCCGTACGTCACAATTAGGGGAATTTCCCATTTTCTCACAAATCTAAACTCCCCGTCAGTTCACACCCGAGGGTTATTTTTCACTAGTTATTGACGAAGGTGACGTGTTCACTGTTTCTCTGTTTGAGATGCAACGTAAACAAAAAGATGGCGTTTGGATGGTGATGAAGTCGTACGCAATCAATCGTGTTGGCATATGAGACGTGTTTTGTTACTTTGAACAAATGATTATCAGCGTCAGCTTGTTTCTGTTGAGGCCACGAAGCATTTCTTTGGTTTGGCCGTCTGAGGGAAGGCGTGTCTTTGATGAGGCCTACCACAAAAAGGAGGGCCACGCGGACGCCTGACAATCGAGCGCATTTCCACGTTGACTTTTCAAGACCCCAAAAATCTTGTCTTCTACGAGATGACCTTCCTTAACCAAGAGCACACTTTTTTTTTTTGGGACTCTCCTGTTCCATAGTAGTAATTAGCAGCAAATCGTTTTCCAAATAGTGTCCGTTCTCAGAACTGTGGAGGCTCATTACTCGTGTTGTTCCGATATCGGCAGAGGCCCCAATTGGTATCGGTGAGTACTAACAAGTAACGTACCGATACCATTCATTGTGACGCTAATTTAGGACTTTGGATGCAGCATCTTGTGTCTTGCTTCACTGAAGTGTGACGTGTTCGCTGCATGCCGAGCTAACACTTCCTGTTGGCCCTTGAATGCTCTGAACCAGCAGGGCAGCTTTTTCATGCTGAGAAAAAAACAACAGCTTGTGTATCGGAATCGAGGGCCAAAAAACGGTATCGTAACAACACCACCCATGACTGACTTGTCGTGTGTGAATGCGTGATGACGTGTTGAAGAAGACACGCAAGGCAGCTTTTGAAAAGAGGAACCGACTTTTAATTTAGTTGTGTGGTTGGCGAGCTCCGCGGGAAGCGCCGAGCTGGCTAAAAAGACGCCGGGGCCTCCAGCGCCGACGAAGCGTTCCTTTAAGGAACAGAACAGGCGGGAGATTCAAGTCCACTTCCCACTTCCAGTCCGCTTGGAGGGGAAAAAACAAAAGAAAAACAGTGGAGTGGAGGGCGGGACAGTGACGTGACCAGAATCTGCAAACTAAACTAAAATCCAAAGACATGAAGGACGCGTCAAGGTCAATTTGGTCAAGTCCAATCGTCAAGACGTCGCCGCCGTCCGCCGGCTCACGGGCGCTGCGCCGAGTAGCGGCCCTCGCTGGGCGGGGCGCCGCGTCCGGACCCGAAGCTGGGCTTCTGGGCGGCGCCCCCGCGGCCCACGCCAGGCGGGCCCCTGCTAGCGCCGCCCATGCGCTCCCGCGGACCTCCCAGTCCTCCCGGTCCGCGTGGCCGCACGTCCCGCCGCTCGCCTTCCCGGGCCGAGCGCGTCTTCTTCTCCTCCACGTTGAGGCGCACTTCGCCGCGCAGCTTGATGGGCTGAAGAGCAGACGAGATGCGCGACGTCAGCGCCGAGAAAAGATCACACTTTTTTTCAAATTTCAAAAATGTGCGGCCATTTTTGCCCTTCCAATAAAAACGAAAGGCAAGTCATGATTTGAATTTTGGATTTTTGACATTCAACGCTGATTTGTTTCAGGCTTTTATACAACATGAACTTTTGTAGAAAGATTCAGACTAAATCTTTTCTTTACAGATGAGGTGAAAATAAAAGTAAATTGTATTGTAAAAAAACAAAACCATTCTGAATGCCATTGTAAACGGCACAAGTCTAGGCTTGATAGAACACAAAGAAGACCGAAATAGTTGCAAATAGTGACGAGAAAATGAAACTTCATGAGCCACTTGAGATGATTTTTTTTTTGGTCCACTTGATTTAAAAATCAAGACTCGTGCAATTGAAACGGACGACATTTCCATCGCATCTTGAGAAAGCAAATTGCAAACGACACGCTTAAGCCGGCGCGCCGACTTGAAATCCAAACCGTGTCCAAATAAGTGACGTCGCCCCGTTTGTGACGGCAAAGCGGATGAACGTGTTGGTCAAACTCACCCGACTGCCGAGGATCTTTTGGACCGGGTCGGAGTCGTCAAACACCACAAAGCCAAAGTTGGGAAGTTTGCCTCCGCTGTTGATCCGCAGTTCCAGAACCGTCCCGTACTCTGCACACGCATGCAATGACACGGGTCAGCCACACGTCCCGTCATCATTCACGCCGTGTGACAGAATTGAAACGCTTTTTTTTCTTTTTAGTGGCGTTCCCCCGCTGGATCACGCTGAAGCTCTTTCTGGCGTCCCCAAAATCTCCGATTTTTAATGAGCTAATGCATTTGTTTCCATTCCATGTCCCGATTAAGCTTATTTGCAATCTGTGGCGAGTGGACGAGTTGCGTGGGCGGCCATGCGGAACACGGCACGTCCACGTGCGCAGGCCGCAGGTGCAATTGCTTTGATTGTGCTCTTAATTGAATCGGGAAAATCCAAGCTGCTCTTGAACGCCTTTCCGTGACGCTTCCATCATTTGGAGCCGAGTGGTCACATGACTTACGCTCAAAGAACTCCTTGAGTTCGCTCTTGTCGACGGCGTGCGGGACGTTCCCCACGAACAGCTGATGGGCGTCGGGGTACCGCACCATCCGCCGGACTTCCACCTCGCCCTGCTCGCCGCCCTCGCGAACTGGAAACAAAAAGAAGCAACGTTGGCGCGGCGCCGTCCGCTCGTGACGTCATCACTTCCTGTTTTGCGCATACTAGGGCGTGGTCCTCTGTGCGCGGGGGGAGGGGCGCCGGGTCGCTGCTCTCGGGGTCGGGGGTCCCGTTGTGGAGGTCTCTGTGACGCCGACTGAGACTCCGACTTGACGTCCACGCGCACCTGCGGACAAGAAACGCACATCTTGAAATTAGGCGTAGGCAGCCGGGACCCGGATCCTTTTACAAAAATAACAATAATAATAAGTTGCACTTGATCCATTGCAAGTATTTGTTTATTTTACATGAAAAGCGGACCAACGTATTTTGGTCATAAACGACTATCTTGTTGCGTTCCATATTTACGTAACGTGTCAAAATCAATCAGTCAAATTCATCGTTAACGAATGTTCGGAGCCATTGTTTGACTTA
The DNA here is from genome assembly GCF_051991255.1 of Vanacampus margaritifer. Classification (NCBI taxonomy): domain Eukaryota; kingdom Metazoa; phylum Chordata; class Actinopteri; order Syngnathiformes; family Syngnathidae; genus Vanacampus; species Vanacampus margaritifer. Next base: position 446,584 of record NC_135439.1, on the reverse strand, counting down.
AGATGGATTCAAGGATTTTTTGTCTTCCGGGTGGATCATCTTAACGAGTGTTTTTCCATCGATCGCGTGCTGGTTAATTGCCGCATGTCGCCGCTGAGCTTCCGATTCAGCCGTCGATGGTCGTCGCTCCGCCGAGCTGGTGGCGTACTTCGAAGCGAGCCGCAAGAGGACGGCCGTCTTTGAAGCCGGGCCGGCGGCAGACACTAAAGAGACGGACGGCCCAAGAGGAGCTCGCACGTTAGCAACATTTGAGAGAGGCGTTTCCCGCCGACGAGCCGCTAGGACGCAGATTTTCAAACGTGGCAAACAAGACGTTTGGCTTCCACTTTGGGAGAAAATCCTCAAATACACGTTTAGAATGTGGATGTCCGCTTGCTCAACACATTTGACAGCTTTTTTTTTTTTTTATTATTATCAGAGATGCTTGTAAAACATTTCAAGATCATTTTTGTACCAATTCCAAATCTGCCCTCATTCATCATAATGATGATATGTAATGAAGTTGTGATTTCCTAATAATTGTGAATGAATCATTAGGTTGAGCAACGGGTGGAATTTTTCTTCCCTGAAAGCTCAGAAAGTATCAAAGTACAAGATAGTCAAATCTTTCTTGCACAAGTTTTTAGAAGTAGTCGAAAAAAGGAAAGACTTTAGTCCAAATGATGTTTAGGGACACAAACGCTTCTCTGACTTAAAATTTGTTGTTGCCCAGCGTTATCTTTGTTCTTTCAAAATAAGACGTTTGCGGCAACAATGTTCAACATTTTCCACACATGATAATGAATCGATGAAAAACATAATAATCCGTTGAATGTGCGTTCGTCAGTAGCCAAGAAGTCGTTGAGATTCAAAATGGTTGATGATGAAGTTTTTCCTTCTGGTGTGACATTTCTTCACGATTATTGTGTCAATACCAAATAAACAACAACGATGGGTTAGCAAACAAAACAAAATGTCCGTCCTGACCCGAGTGAGCGGATTAGTTTGAACATTTGCGTTAACAAACGGCTGCGGGGCCTCAAACACTTTGGACGTCAGCGGCCTCGGGTGCGACTTACCGGGGCGGCGGGGGCCACTTTGACAACGTGCGGCGGGATGCCTGACACGGGGACGGCCCCGCTGGGCGGAAGGTTCTTACTGGTCACCGACGCCCACGAGAACGGCTGCGAACAACAACACGTGTGGCGTTAGCGTCTTGTTAGCTAGCGTCTGGTTAGCGTGAAGGAGGCAGCCACTGACCCGGTTCTCCTCCGGCGCAGCGGGCGCCGTTTCAGCGGGTTCGGCGCTGGATTCCGCGCTCTTGTCCGTCGGCTCATTGGCCAAGTGCGTGGGCGTGTCACTTTGCGTCTCGGGTGCGGCGGCGGCGGCGGCCTTCAGCTCCATCCCGTCCACCACCTCGGAGTCCTTCTCCGCTTCGGGTTCCGGTTCTGGACTCGCCGCCGCCGCCGCCTCCTGCTCACCAGCGAGCTGTGCTACTTCCGGACTAAAGCAAAACGGAAAGTGTGACGGCGTTGTGCTGTTTGGGACTCCCAGGCCACAACATACAGTTTGTCGCAATCACACACAAGACGTGGTTGCACTAATCCATGAAAAATGTGAGGGGTGTGTTCACTTTTGTACAGCGACTTGGCCAGTTTGCAATGCTGTTGAAATACGCAGTGACTACGATTAATTGTTTATCAAATGGTCAGAATTGCCCAAATCCTGATTTTAGCCGCTTATCAAGCGCTCCCATAAAAGGCCACTTTTTTCTTTTTTTCTTCTTCTTCAAAATAAGATATTTGCAAAAGCCTGCTTTGACCTCGAAAGACAACAAAAGACATTTTTGATCTATTATGCAAATCAGCGACAGTCATAAAGTCATTCCTGACAACCAGAGTAACGTCAGAAAGATTTTCTGCAGAAGCTTTTTAGGTCCACTAGAACAAAAATATCCTCAATAGTGATCAAGGAGTGAATGCGTCTTAATGTCAACACTGACAACGTGTGGCGTTAATGCTTCTTTGGTGTGTGCGTGCGCGCGTGTGTTTACATGGATGCAGGTTGGTAGAACGCAGGGACGGTCTCGTCGGCCATGACGTCTGGAGACGGAACTCGCTCCTCCAGCTCTTCCACCTCCTCGTCAGACTCTGAACACAACGCACGCACTTAGCACTTTTTCCATTGTTTGAAGTTCTTCAAATGTCCCGCTCCAAACTAACCTTCAGGTGGTTCCGAGTCCGAATCAGCAAAGACTTCATCCTGGTAGCGAAAGACGTCGTTGTGGACGTAAAACTTGTTCGCCACCGTACCCTGGAGAAGGACGACAACGACGTTAGCATCTTCTAAAGCCACCATCGAACCAAGAGCCGGCTTTTGGGGTGGTCTTTTGAGGTGGTCTTTTGGGGTCACCTCCGGGGCCAGCACGAAGGTCTGCATGAACTTCCTCATGGGCTGCATATTGTTGGACAGCTCCCCCATCACCTGCACCACCACGCCCTCGTTCAAGGTGGCGTGCGCGTCCACGTGGCGGATTTTGGTGTGGCAGTCGCGGAAGCTCAGCGCCATCACGCGCTTGTGGATGTCCTGCGACACGCACAAACACGCGCAACATTTGTTGGCCCGCAAGCATCATATCGGAAGGACGGAGTCTAAATTGTTGCGTAGGAAGTAGAATGACATGATTGGCTCACAATGCTAAATGCTAGTGCAGTTAAAGAGCGCTTTTCCATCTTACAAGAGCCTCAAAGCGCCTCACGTTCGACGGCTCCTTCACCTACGGATGACGCAGCAACAGGATCTTGCTCAAGGGTACCTCCACGTCCTCACAATAGCATGCTTAGATTAAACCCACAACCCCGACGAGCATGCCACGCCTTACAAGGCTTGTGTAGCAATTTCAGCATAAAAGTGTTACAATGATTAGGGTTGGCCAATCATTGCAAAACAATCAAAATCACGTCCAATCAAATAATGGATTCATTGTTGCCGATGGAATTGCTGTGCAAGCAACGTGGTGCGTTCACGGTACGTTCTCAACATTGGGAATTTGTGCACACACACACACAGATCATTTTCCTTTGATTTATATATATATATTTCTTTAAATCAAGAGAAGTCAAAACCACAATTAAATGTCAATGAATTGCCCGGCCCGAACATTGATTGTGTAATCATCGTGTTACGACGCTTGCATGGAGGTTGTTGCGCAGCAATTCTTGCGCGGCAGTTGCGTGACCCACCGATTGTCCGTAGACGGCCTCCTGTGGCTTGCCGCTCGCGTCCAGCCCGCCGTGGACGTACGACGAGTTCTTGCCATAGAACCTGCACACACAAAAGCCTGAGAATGCTAGCGGGCGGGCGCACGCGTGCGCACACAGACGCCGGATGCAAAGTAGGCGTACCTGTGCAGGTAGTCGGGTGCCTGGTTGAGGAGCGTGTAGTACTGTCGGACAAACTCCCGCCCGACCAGCTGGGCACTTGGCTTCTCCATCACCATTTCTTCTTCTTCTGTACTCACTGGACTGCACAAAAGCACATCGGCAACATCAGCTTTCTCAAATATGTCCACATTTGGGACCTCCATAGTTCGCTACAAAACCTTTTTGTAATGATTAGGGAGGAGAGCATGAGTTAATGATCCCGGTTGCAGCAATAGAAATCAATCCTCTTTCGCGACTCCTTAACTAGGACTTTTATCCGGTGATCATCATTCGGTTTGCCGACCGTAATCGACCTGAAATTGATCGCGATCATAAGATCGCGCAGCACTAATGAGCGCACATTTGAAAGGGTTAACCCAGAAAGCACGACAAAATGGCCAACTCTGTGCTAAAAGTGGTTGGGATGTTTTCCGAAGGCGACTTCCGTGAAGATTGGAGAACTTTTCGGTGGGGCCTCCAGGCTCGTCGACGCCGGCTAAGCACGTGCCGGGTCGGTCGTTTAGAGTCGTACTTTACGTTCGCCTGTTTCCTTGACGACCTGCGAAACGTACAGAGCTGAGAGCAGGAGACCTCTTGGAAGAAGAGGGAGGCATATCGGTGGATGGTGTATTCAAAAAAACAAAACAAAAAACGAAATAAGAACGAGGAGAGCAAGCAGGCCTGGAGCAAAAACGAAAGCACGCAGCATGGCGGGGAAGAAGCACAAGGATGCTGGCTAATTCCCGGACAAACACATCGACGACAAGCCTGATCATAAATGCTACACGCGACGCTCACGGGAAGTGTCGCGACTGTATGAAATGGCGTCATTCATTGAAAACGACGCCTTTGAAGCTAAGTGTTGCTAACAGATAGCTTTCCTTTTCCAGGACATAGACGGCGCCCACCTCGCCGACCCAATTAACTAACCCGATGCGTGGAAGAAGATAAATTACAACTTTTAGCGGTTATTCGCGCCACAATCTTAAATGTTACTCACCAGAGGTCGAGTGTCTCAGTTTTAGTCACTTTAGTACAAAAAAGTGGTCTTAGAATGAGTGAAACACAAGCACTTTAACAACGTGCTCGCTCCCTCGCTCGCCGGTTTCAGCCGCGCAGCGCTTACTCACATGCCCGCTGCCACGCCCCCAGTTGCACTTTGAACCAATCACAGCCTGCGATCGGTCGCTTGTAACCAATCACGCGCAGCTCTCGCCGTCACTCCTGCTGTCAACCAATCGCAACGAACTGTGACTCTTGCCAAAGCCCACAGCACAACCAATCGTAAAAATGTTTCGGGGGTAAGCAAGTCGACGAGGCTGCGCTGCTATTGGTTGGCCGCTTCGAGGCGAAGTCGGCGTTGATATCTCCGTCCGTAGGGTTGAAATAAATAAAAAAAATTGTCTTTATTAATTCAAACGCCAACATCTAATTCAAACCGAGCACACAAACGGTGCTCTCAAACATGTGGGGTTGAAGAACATACATTCTTCTTCCTTTTTTCCTCTTCTTCTGCTTTTCTTTTTCTTCTTCATCTTCTTCTCTGTCTTCTTATTCTTAGCTGTATTAACAACTAAATAAGTTCAACTGTCTATGTAAAGGTATGTGAAAATACTGTATGTATAGAAAGTACAGTAGCTCCAGCTAGCTAAATCTAGACGGAATTTGAAGTCGCTAACTGTAATGAAAGTTGTTAAAAATATATTCAAATACTGTAAAATCAATCTGAAGGTCAATAAATTATCTTAATCCTTCTCAAATAGGGGGGTGCGGTTCCATCACAGGGGCCGTGTGTGTGACCCCAGCAAAAACATTTTTTGTGTGTACTAGAATTACATGAGATTGCACATCCACTACAGTAGGTGGCAGTAGCGCTCTCCTTGTCAGAGACTCCACAAGGATCATTAACTCCTCTGCAGATCTGAACTTATAACAATTTTACAGACAAATTATACCTTTGAATAGTTGCGGAGGAGAGTTGGGCGGGTGCGGGAAAAAAATTCTTCCTGGGTGGATCTGGGAGATAACAAAAAGTACGTAAACACGTTGTGCAGTAAATAGTACAGTACATAGCCCCAAAAATCGACATTAGTAAAATGTAAAAAAGTGAGAACCGAATGTTCTTTTTTTGAGTTTTTTTTTTTTTTTACAACCAGTTAAATAATTTTGTGATGTGCTGAATTTGACACCTTCTTACACCTGATCTTGGTGCACTCGGGACGTCTAAAAGTTGTTAAGTTTCAGGAGAAAAGTAAGCCTCCTTCATAAAAAATGCTGCCGTTTAAAAATATTTCCTAGATCTCAACAAGCTTGATAAAAAGCACCTAATGTGTGATCTTTAAGTTGCACGTGTGGATGCAAAAAAAAACTGATGTCATTTTTTATTTAAAAAAAAAACATACTAAAATGATTTGTAACAAGATAATAACCAATAAATGTGACTATCTTTCCAATGTAGTCATTACTTGCACCAAAACAACGAAGAAACGTTTGGAATTGTGGTTATTTTTCGAGCAGGAATATCCTGGTCCAGCCCGATTGAGATCAAATGTGGTCCGCGAACTCAAATGAGTTTGGCACGAGCACATCCAATAGTTTCGATCAAAGAAGATGAAAGGGAGTTTAAACAAGCTGAATGTCGCTCAAACTCGATAACCGAAATTTAGAAATAAAGTGGATCAAGCTTGTTAGCTGCGTTTTATAGTTGCTGTATTTAATGCATATAGATTTGCGTCGACTAAACAATATAAATGCACACAAAGTCTTCTAATTATGTTTACTGCTAGACTGCTCGCTTAAAGTGTTTAAAGTAAAGAAGCTTAAATTTGCGTGTGTTCACACGTGATCATCAAGTTAATAGGATACATTCAAATAAAATGCAGCGTTTATCATCTCAAGTCTCTTTTCTGCTGATTTCTGACGTCACAATCATGGAATCGTTTGTTGAGCAGTTGAGATTTGTTGAAACTCGGCGATTCCGTTTCCTTTTAAGGAGCTGAACGCTCTTGTGCGTTTTTCCCTCTGCAGGATGAGCAGGATGAGCAGGTGTGCGCGGTGACCGGGTTGTGGGGCGGGTGCGGGTGCGGGTGCGGCCCTCCGTCTTCTCCCAGGGGAAAGGAGGCCGTTTGCTGCTTTGTTAACGTTAGCATTCCGACGGCAGATGATGGGTTGAGACATGCGCAACGTTGGGAGTATTTCAGGTGCAAGCATCTCGTTTACTTTTTATGTGGGAAAATAGAAATAAAGGATTCCCCTTCTTCAAATCACATTTATACAAGTCAGGTAGTTGGTCTTTCATTCAACATTGTTCTTCATCGTTATTATTCATCGAAAAGCTTGTCATTGTTAAGTGAAGACCAAAGTGGTTAGCACATAATGCTAATGCTAACTTCAGGTCCGGCGAAGGAAGCTAAATGTTCGTGTGGGATGGGCCTAATATCTGGACACAAGGTTTGTGCGTCGTCAAATTGAGGAGGTCCAAACTCAAAGTGTCCCCAGAGGAGGTTCTGATGAAGCTAAGGGAATCATGTCCAAAATCTGAGAATGATTTTGTTTAACTGCTTTGTTAAATAGAAACAAATTGATGGGCACAAAATGCTGGTCTCGTAATCAAGCTAATGTCGTTATGGGGCTTGTCTAATACCTGGAGACAGCGATGAAGATGAGGATGTGATGAAGATACGAAAGGCGTGCAGACGTCTGATGGTTTGATTGACTTTATTGAATTTCTTCAAGGAATTTTAGCTGCTGCTGTCAGTAGAAACACTTTGGAGGGAAAAAAACTCAGCCTGCGAGACTTTCTCCTGTTTAAACACGCCCGTCTTCTTTGAGCAACGTCAGCGTGGAAAGCGTGCGTCGGCGAGCGTCGCCATGGAAACCAGGCAGCCGCGAGCGAGCGAAGTCGTGGAGCACAAACAAGTCAACCAAGTCAGCGTGCAGCAGAAAAGCAAGCGCAGGAACGTTGATTTCCAAACTTTATTTTCCCACTTTCGACACTTTAGTCGAATTGATGTCCAATCAAATCCCTTCAACATCATTTTACGTCTAAATATTTATATATATAAAAACATGTACATCAGAAGTCTTTAGTTTGATGTTAGTTTGTGCACGTTTCTCTTTTGGAATTTGTCGAATAGTGGTAGAGGCAGAAAAGCTTGTTACTTAAAAGTCCAAATGAAAAAGCAGTTAGCACCTAAAGTCAATTCGTTTTTTTTCAAGGTAGCGACGAGCGCCTCGTCCGTCCCGGCAGAAGCGAGCGGTGGCGTGGCCGGCCCAACTTAGATGAGGAGTTCCTTGTCCACGTCCTCTGCAAAGACACAAAACGGTTAGCGGCACGTCACCAAATTAGCGGCGGCAAAGAATTGCCGGCAAACTTTGAAAGCCGGATGCAATTCCAATTCAAACCGCGGCTGCTGCTGTTAAGTCGTCCGGCAGACGTCGGCGGCGCTTTCAAAAGATGCAAACAAATGCAGAAGAAGCAACCATTTGCATCCAGCGACTTTAATTCTACAAATTGCAAACAACGATTTTCTCAGCTTGAACACGTCTCATCGTCTTTGACTCCGGAAAACAACGATCAACATTTTGGGAGGATTTTCTGGCAGATGTTCGCGACCAAACCCACAAACGAGACCTCATCAATTTGTTTGTACTTTTTCTGCACCGTCAATTTGAAATGATGTCGTGTTTTGAATTGAGGCACGGAAATCAAAAATGCTTGTTGTTTTGCAATCCAATTCATTGATTAATTGAGGAAATCATTGGCAGATAAATGAATGATTAAAGTCATTATTAGCCGCTCTGAAGAACTCACCGAAACATTTTTTTTCTTTTGGTGCCAAGGAAGCAATTTCAAGTGAATTGAGCGCTTCAATGCGACAAAAGTCGTTCCTCGCCTGCTTCTTGTGCGCAATTCAAGATCCGATCGCATCATTGGAAATCCATCACGTCATTTTCAGTGGCTAATTATCTTTCAGGTTGATCAATATTTCCAAATGTACTTTTGTGTTTTGTGATGACGTCGCGAACGATTGCGGTTTACTTTTGCTACGAGTCGTGACGCCACTTCCTGCCACACCACTTCCTGCCACGCCACTTCCTGTCACACCACTTCCTGCCACACCACTTCCTGCCACACCACTTCCTGCCACACCACTTCCTGTCACACCACTTCCTGCCACACCACTTCCTGCCACACCACTTCCTGTCACACCACTTCCTGTCCATCATTCTAATTTGTATCGTTGAAGGCTCTTGGATTACGGCTAAAGCTAATGAAGGAACTTTGCTCGGAGCTGTGCTATGTGACCAATCAATCTACTTACACTACGTGTTAGTGTGGCATGAAAAGATCTCGCCATTGCTGATGGGATGTGTGTGGTATCGGGTTAGCGCTGTTGCTACGCTAGCTTTGCATCCCAGATGTGAACACTTTCGTGTGATGTCATCCTCGTGCCTCGCAATTCAGGCACGACCAATCAACCCACGTTAGTCAAACAATTGGATGTGCTCTTTGTTTTCTTTCTTTCTTGTGATCTGGACTCTCCATTGGCAGAGACGGAAAATCAAGTGGCTCGGGTTCCCCAAAAATGTGGCGGGGACATCCCGGATGATTTGTCTGCGCATTTTGCCCATTGCCAGGCTAGCGCGTCCGGATGGCGAGGCAACACCGCAGCTTTGTTTGCAACCTGCCGACTGCCAAAACAAACGACGACGTTGAAGGCATTTTGTGCACGCAGCCGAGGAACGTGCGCAAGTGGTCGGCGTGTCGGGCGCGTCGGGCGCGTCAGGCGCGACGGGCGCGTCGGGCGCGTCAGGCGCGACGGGCGCGTCGGGCGCGTCGGGCGCGGGCCACTCACCCTCCTTGATGCCGAAGCAGGCGGCCCACTCCTCCAGGGCGATGTACTTGTCGGCGTCGGCGTCGCACTCCTGGAAGAAGCGCGTGGTGCAGTGCTCCATGGGGATGAGGGGGGCGCGGAGGGGGGACAGCTCGCCGTGCGTCAAGTAGCTGTCAATCAAACAAGCATCGCCGCTTTTATGGACGCTTACGATTCATCGGCAAATAACCCATTTCTTACTTTCATTGGCAACTAGTTTGACAACGGACGCATCGTTTAGAGAACATTTCAGCTATTTCAGTCATCCTTCATAAAAGCAGACGGATTACTAGGACTGTTGATCTTAAAAAACAATGACTAATCATTTTCAAGGAAGACTCATATATCCCAATATAGCGTTTTTCCTTAAAGCTGCATACAATTTATGGTCATTTTCCATGATCTTTTTGCCGTTAATTCATAAAATGTATATTTTGTATGGAACACACAATAAAACAAATTTTAATAAATAATTGCCGCTATAATCCAGTAGCCAGAAAAAGTCCCAATGAAATGATGTGCTTTTCATCTGAATGTGCTCGTGTGCATTTAGTTCCGGATCGTAAAGCAGCCTGGAGAGCCCATCAAGGCATCGGCCCGCTATCGATACCTGCTATCGATACCTGCTATCGATACCTGCTATCGATACCTGCTATGGATACCTGCTATCGGTTCCCATCCCTAAATGCAGTATTAAGGAGACGAGAGTGTGCTTCGACACCATGAATTCACTTGTTCGGGGATTTTCTTTTCCAAAAGTACTTAAAAAATGGAATTGTTGATTTTTGAGGATTTTCTGTGGAAAATGCTTATTGTCGGTTTATCGTTGCTTGTTTAAGAATTTTTGAATCTTGCATTTGTAATGACACATATTTTTGCTGTTTGCAGGCTGGCCCGGTCCACGCGACCGCGTTTTGACTCGTGCCAGCACATACACGTATTCTTTCCTTCTTGTAAACGGATGCAAATGCGGATGTCTTTATTTTTTCCGTCTGGAGGCCTTTTTAGGATAAAGCTGCGAGCGGCGACCGCCACGGAGGGTCCGCGAAGGGGCGCCGGCACACGTACCCGTCGGCGGGGTGCTGGTCCAGCTGCTTGAACTGCCAGTGCACGGGGAAGATGTACATGTTGTAGTTCTTGAGGAAGTCGTGAGCCAGCAGGTCCAGGGTGTGTTCTCCCGCCTTCAGCCGCTTCTCGTTCTCGTAGATCTTCTTCACCTGCCACGCCAAAGTCAGCAGGTCAACACGTGGCGCGGCGGAAGACGCTTTCCGTGATCAAATTCATGGACGACTATGTTCGGTGAATGGACGCGTCGGTTCAGCCTCTCGACCCGAAATGCAAGTTGTGTGCGGACGTTAGCAACCCAAAACGGCGGCTTGTCGGCCGGCCGGCGTTTTGCTGGCGTCACAACAGAAGCGCTACAGTAGGAAATGTGTGGAAAGTTGAAGGTCGAGTGTGAAGTTTCACAGCTGACGCAGACTTTCCCGGTGCGCTGACGGACGGTGCGAAAGGGGCGGGACTCACCCTGAGCTTCTGCTTCTCGGTCAGCAGGTCGTTGTCTTGGTCGCGCTCGTACAGCGTCACCAGGACGTTCTTCAGCCAGTCGCGCATACGCAGAGGAAACTGGCTCAGCTCGTTGTCCAGGCAGGGTTCGAGGTCTGCGTGAGCACAAAACGCCGTAAAGCCGCCTGCCAGGAATCACGGCCACTTTCACATGACAACACAAAAGCTCGTCCTGCTTGCACGTTGGAAGTTTCCGCTTGCAAAACGCTGGACTTGATCTGAAAATCACGTTTGCTACTTTGAATACGACCTCAAACGAAGTCAAGCGTTTAACGACATCCGCGCTTTTATGCTCAGCACACAAGATTTTGTTTTTTGATGTCACTTTTCTTGGAAATGGCAAAGAAAAGTTGGCGCTCAAATGCTTGCAAGCTGCTGCTGCTTTTGCGAGGGATGACGGAAATTGCTTTTTCTTCCACAAATTCTTTTTGGGGCGGCAGAATGTGTTCCGGTGGTTCCGCTTGACTTTTTGCCGTTTGCACGACCGGAGAGGAGAAAGTGAGCCTCGTCTGCGAAGCGCACCTTTAAAGCAAGCATGACGACCGCCATGTCGCGATTCCCGCGCGTGCGCTTACGACGGCGAATGTTTTTGATGTCCGCCATCCAAATCCCAGCGAGCAATTTCCCAGGAATGTCGAGCTCGTGGCTGCGCCTCCAAATGCACTTGTTACGAGTCTGTCAACTTTGCCATCCACGCCAACTCTCAAACCTCATCCAGTTTGGACCACGTCAGGTTCTGAACGCTTCCTTTGGTGCCGAACTTCTCCAAGGTCTGTAAATCGGACTTTTGTCTTGGTAACGATCGAAATGCTCCGCACAGGTTGAAATGATCTGGTCTGAAAAAAATCTTTTTGGGTCGCCCAACTGTTTCAGTCGCCTTCTTCGGATTGGAACTCATTTGGGCCGAATCTCAAGTAGGAGTTTGTCAAAGGACAAGCCCGGCAGTTGGCGGACAATTGCTGCTTTCCACAAGAATGCCTGACTTTGTAATCAGTTTTGTGCTCGGGTCCACACAATTTCATGTTGATCTGTCAAACAGGTGCCGGGTGCGAATATTTTCTTCCCAGGAAGTTTGACTGAGTGAGTTTTGGAAGGACTTGTGTTTAGCAACTGTATAAAAAAAAAAATGTAAAAAGCAAAGCGCTGTCCATTTCTTGGATCTGAATTGTGCTAATGATGTTAGCAAGTTAGCATCTTATTCACCAGACAAGCGTCAACATATCAATGGCGTCCTCCTGTTCTCCACTTGAACCCGGCACTCCCGCACGCCAGCCACGCCCAGTTTGAGCGCGTGCACGAACATGCTTGGGCGCATCTCAGCTATGGCAGAGCGCTCGCTGCAGCTGCTGATGATGAAGATGATGATGATGATGATGCTTGGAGTTATTTCCACGCTTGGCAGTCCGCCGCTGCCTTGACTTACAAGTCAAAGCTTTTTTTTATTATTATTATTTCAAGGCAATTTAAAATGGGCAACAATTCTATGTGGATTTTTTTTGATCTGTCTGAATATTTTCTGGGCTTTTGAAGGCTTTACCTTTGCAGGGTCCGATGTAGTCCAGGTGCAGCTTGTGACCCTTCTTGGTTCCCTCCAAGGCGCACTTGGCGGCAAAGAAGTGGCAGGACGTGTCGTAGGTCTTGTTGTCGGTGCCGCAAACCTGAACACGTCAAGGCAACAGTGAGATGCAATCATTTGGGTCTTGTCAATAATTCTCCATTCGGTTGAACACGGAGACTTTTACGCTTGGCTCGGTCCGGGAACCTTTGAGGTGCCGTCTGCCGCTCTCAACATATTTCATTGACAACCGTTGACTTCCAGGAAGTACGAAGAAATGCTTTGCTTATGGAAAAGGGTCGGCGCTGAGAACTGACGTGCTCAAAGTGTCCCTCGGCGGCGGCGCAGGTGGAGGCGTCCCGACACACGCACACGGGCGTGTTGCTCTCGTCCACCTCGCACACTTTGCCCTTCTTGCACTGGTACTGCAGACACGGGTCTGGACAAAAACACATGGTCATCAAAAGTGGCCTCGTTTGCACAAAGGCCGTCTGCAAAATGCTTTTGGAGTCACGCGCTTCCTCCAAAAAGTCCAAACGAAAGCCCAAACAAAAGCCCATCGAAGGCCCATCGAAGGCCCATAAGAAGGAGCCAAACATAAGATGGGGAAAAATACACAAACATCTGAAAATCGGAATGGCTGGAATCGAAAGTTGAAATTGATGACTTAGTCGAGCTTCGTGATTGAGCCATCGGAACGCGACGCCGTCACCATTTATTTATTTTTGGCCAGGAAATATTTATCGATTTTTGGGAAGGATCCCATTTGTGTGTGCTTGTGTTTGTTGTTGTGACGTTGTGCCTGCCGCACTACCACGGTCTACCGTTCACCAGGCCGGGTCCTCCGAAGGGCAAATTCACGACGGCGCGACTCGCCAGCACGCACGGACTTAAGCCTGATGTGCACATGAACGGTCGCTCTGTCAACGTGCTAGCGACAACCGAGCAGCAGCGTCGGCAATCCGTTTATTTGCAAGTGTGTGCGTGCCGGGAGTGACGTCACGCGGCCGAGCAATTCGCCCCTCGGAGGACCCGGCCTGGTGAATTTGTGTACTTTGCGAGTGTTGTCCTGGTTCGACACAATTCTGCTCCTGAACGTGTCATTTGTGTGTGCGTGCGGTTGCGCTGGCGTGTGCGCTCGCTCACTCTCGACGACGTCGTCTTCCAGCTCGATGGCCTCGTCAAACTCGCCGACCTCCACCTGCACCGGGTTGGCGCCGACCTCCGTCTCCTGCGAAAAGCAGACTCAAGGCTGAGCAACGCGTTTGTTGAAAAGCACAAGCTGTCGTTTCCGTTCGAAAGCGGCGAGCGGCGAGCGATTGCGAGCTCGGCCCCGCTTTTATTTGTGACCTCGGAGGCCTTGAGGCGGGACTGGCCGCCTTCCAGAAGGTTCCGCCCTGAAAGGAGCAGCCCGTGAGCGGGACCCAAACGGCGAGGCCGGCGCTAACGAGCAGCTGCGTCTGCCTGCGGCGAGGCCAAGAAGACGTCGGCGCTTCCTGAGGGGCGGATTTTTCCAGCTGCGTGTTTGTAACGTTCACACGCTCAAGTTGCTTCTTTTCTTCTCTGAAAACAACAAACGGCTTCCAGAACATTCTGTCTTGGCGCTTGATTTCCTGCTGGACGACTTCCAAGCTTCTCTTTATTCCCATGAAGGCCTCCAGACGGAAATTTGGGATTTGAGAACGATGATGCGGAATGACGCTAAACACGGTGACGTCATCGGCAGCAGCTGCAGAATCCGAACTCCAGCTTGTCTCGTTCCTCTTTTCAACGTCCAGAATGTTCCGCAAAAGGCAACTGGACTCTTCTTGCTTGTTGAAGACGTTTCACCTTCAGTCCAAAAGATTTCCGTCCGCAACGTCTCATTCTGAGTTGTCGAGTTCCTGGTGAAGCTCAAGTGATGCTTTTTGAAGGACCGCGACGGGATGAGCGACAATCGGCACAAACATCCACGACTTTCTTGGCCTTGGACTTTTTTGGATCCCGTCAGATTCTCGTGTTGTTCCATAAATGCTGCTTCCTGGTCGCCATCTTCTTGAAGGCCATTTTGGACTCACCTGAGACGGAACATGCGACCGTCTCTTTGCCGGACATCTATTGAGCCATCAGATGTTTTTTTCTTTCCTTAAATCATTTCAAAAAGGTGGACGTTAGGATTGGGCTTCTTCATTGGGCATTTGGGAGACACTTTTTCCAAGATACGCTTTATTTTGTCTAAAAGAATTCGGGACGAATCTTGTGCCGCATAGCAGAATAAAAATTGGAGGGAAAAAAGTACAAGTGGGATGAATCCATGAATTCCCGCCATCCCAAAACCTCAAATCTGGGTTGTGGTTTCTGGATCAGATTGATCCTATGGGAAAAACCCGGGTAAAACCTACAAGATCAGTTTGATCCGGATTAGAAAGAAAGGGGATTCGAAAAATGTCTTTTTTTGAAGTCCAGCTCCCTGGAAAGTCGACAGGCTTCCACGCGGTCTTCACATTGTTCCATTAATTCTGATGTTTTGTCTTCATCTTCTTCAAAGACCTTTGGACTCAACCGGGAGGTTCCCGGGAGGTGACATGAAAGCCATGGAGCAGGCAACCTTCTCGTTTGTGGCTTTGTGCCGTGCGAGCTCACCTTCTCGCTTCGTACCCGTGTGGGCCCAAAACTTTTGGAGCTTTGCTTGAGATCCAAGCTGACAAACTGCAAACATTTCTGGCCAATGAGCGTTTGCGACTCACTTCAACAACAGAATCCTCCGCTTCGGGCTCGTCCACAAGCAACTCCTCGTCCGCCACCAGCTCCTCGTCCATCGGCGGCTCGTCCACAAGCAACTCCTCGTCCACAAGCAGCTCCTCGTCCGCCAGCAGCTCCTCGTCCATCGGCTGCTCCTCAGTCTGACAAACACGAGGAAAAAGCGCCACTTGAAGCAAACGCTAAAGGAAGACGACTACAAAGAAGTTAAGCGGAATTGTGGACTTGGGGTGACTGATGAGTTCAAGATCTCCGACGTGAACGTTTGAGGTTTTTCTGAGAAAGCTGAGGACCTCCCAGTAATTGTTTGTCAGACGTAGCGAGGACTTACGGGAGCGGCCATGGCGTGTCCGGCCAGGAAAAGCAGGAAGATGATCCACGTCCTCATCGTCGGCGTCTGCGGACACAAAAGCAAAAACACGGAGACTTTGGATTTGGATTTCAACACACGTGCTTTTAAACCAACGGTGAGAATCAGTACGATGCCTCCGACTATTCCCTGAGGAGCGCCTGCTTGTGGACCGCTGCGTGTCTTTTGACATCACACTTGGCTTCATTTTCTTTCTTATCTACGGATCCGGACTGCAGATGGAAATGAGCTGCAAACGGAGCATTTCTTGTCGTGTTGGATGCTTTGGTAACATTTTCCCTGACAAAGAAACACTTTTGCGCCAACCACAGTTTGTGGAATATGTGCACTTTGCAACCATTGCGAAGGTCCCCTGAGGACGTATGAGGACGTATGAGGTGCTTGGGAAGCTTTTAGCCGCTTTTAGCCGCTTTTAGCCGCTTTTGCTTGATTGCCGCTTTGCTTTCCAGACGTGGAACAAGCGAGTGTTGTCTGAGGCCGTGTCAGCTTGCACTGTTGAGGAATTCCGTCTGCCGCCGTCTCCCGTCAAAGGACAAATTCCATCAAAGCGCTTTTGTTTGTTTCGACTCCCCCGCAGCGTCTCCTCTATCGTGCAGACATCAGGAACGCGTCGGGAACGCTCGCGGGCTGCAAAGTGCCGGCAACGAAGCATGAAAAAAAACATCTCATGCTGCTCTTCTGGACGACTTTCAACATCAGCGTCCGGAATGTTGGAATGTTCTTGTCCTCCATCCACCAGATGATCTGATCATCTTTTGGGAGTGTCGGCGATCTCTGTGAGATTTGGTCTGCTTCGTGAAAGAGCCGCTCGACAACACCACGCAAAAAACATTCACGTTGAACTTTGCTTTGAGCTGATGTGGACAACAACAAGTCAACAAAGTTCTCTTCTGAGACTTGATTATTCCACCTTCTAGCGAGTAGTTCGTAGCAGTTGTTGTGGAGCGGCTAGCTAGCGGCTAGCTAGCGGCTAGTAAGCTTCAACACAGCGTCCGCTTCCCATTTGGAAATACACAAAACAAAGGCAAGGTTTCGAGTTTTCCCACATTTTGGCGCGCATGCATCACATAACCGCAATGACTCGTATTTGATGTCTTTGTCTTCATTTAGCTTCAAAAGTTTCCAATTCTCCCACAAAAGGAACTTCTGAATTGTCCAAAACGTACCCAAACGAGGAGGAGGATGATGATGATGATGATGCTCAGCCAGCGTGTTTGTTTGTTGATGGAAAGTTCCAGAACGGAAACGTCGCGCACAAGGCAGCGTCTCTTCTAAAAATAGCCAAAAGGCAACATTGAGAAGAAGAAGAAGAAAAAGAAGGGAGAGAAAAAAGATCTCCGACGAGTGTTTGACTTGGAGGAACATCAGCATCCTCATTGGGCGAGGAGGAAGAGGAGGAGGAAGAGGAGGAGGTGACGCAAGTAGCAAACAAAGTGTTTTATTTGGAAGGCGTCCAGTCGCTCTCATAAAGTCGCTCTCATAAAGTCGCTCTCATAAAGTCGCTCTCATAAAGTCGCTCTCATAAAGTCGCTCTTTGCTGCACGAAGCTGTTTGATTTGCTGTCGGACTTTGCAGCGTCAGCTCGCCAGGAAAACTACCTGACGCACGCACGCACGCACGCACACACAGTGCTGCACTTTCAAGGCGAGATTGACGCAAATACGGTCTTCTCCTCGCCATAAACATCCTGACACGTGAAGGCATCAAGTGGGAAGTTGTCCGACTCGCAATTCCGTTTCAAGTGGAGGCGAAAGCAGCGAGAGCATAAAAATGTTGCAACCATAAAAATGTTGCAACCAATCGCACACACTTTGAACAACAGCAGTTCAAACGTTTTCTTCAACTTCAATTTGAACAGTCAAGAAATATGTATTGTAGACATCTTTGATATGCTGCTGCCACACAACTTTCACTAAAAGAGGATAAGGCGAATATTTAGTGATGGGCGACAGCAGACCATTTCAAATCAAAAATGTTTGTTTTTTTTGCTAATGCTAATGCTAATGCTAATGCTAATGCTAAAGCAGGCTGGCAGTTGCCTGCCATTGCATTCGGGCTCCGTATAGCACATCCACACTGTGGCTAACGCTTACGTTTGATGCTTATCTGATGTGAAAGTGGTGAAATAAGTTAGTCGCTTGACTTTCATGCTCCGGAAAGAACATTGGAGACCTTCCAAGTAGTGCTGGTTTGTTTTCAGCTGAGGAGACAAAAGCTCCATAGTTGAGAAAGAAATAAGAAGAGAAGGTAAGATGAGCTCAGCGGAGTGCAAAAGTAACCCGAGACCACTTTTTCATCCTCTCTTCTCCTTTCTTCTTTTCTGTGACGTTCCACCGAGATTCTCGTCCATCTGCAACTTTAATGTCAACGCCCATTTTTAATCCAGCGAGTTGTGAACATCGATACTGTACACGATGCCAGCGGCTGGCGACCAGTCAGGGTTCATCCTTTCTCTTGCCCCAAAATCATCTTAAAAGATAACAAAAAATAATAATAATATTTTTTTTTTCAAATTTTCATGCTTGCTTCGCTTCTTACTTACAGAAAAAGCTTTTATTATTGCCATTAGCATAATTAGCAGCATGCTAGCAAGGTGCTGCGTGTGTGCTGACTGCTCGCATCGCTCCAATCGCACTCAAACTTCCTGCCGGCAGTGTTTAGGGAAATGCAACACCCACCTGGGAGCACACCTGAAACCCCCACCGCACCCAAAAAAAATACAAATAGCACAGGGAAACATTCACGTAACAAAAAAGATGGATGTTGTTGAACAAACTCAAATGTTGTGCCGGGTGCAAATATCGGGAAGAAAGAAACAACCTCAACAAATGCGATGAGTTTGTCTGGGGGGGAAAAAGTTTTGATGGTAAATGTGGAAGCGCCTGAAACGCACACCTGGACAAGAAATGCTGATTCCAAAACTCATGTACACGTTTATGTGTAGCAAACTTTATAGTGTTCTTCCTTCGTGTGCAACTTGTTCAGTTCAACGTTTAAACTAGCTGAGCATTCATGAACACACGGTTTGACTTGATTTGAAATCTTTGGGATCTTCTGTTGCCGCTCACAATTGCTGCCAGATTTTGATGTTGCCGATTTGGCAGTCCAGTCCTGCCAACGGGACAATTTGGCGGCAGAATTTACCATTGTTCTGACCACGTCTAAATGCTAGCGCAAAGTAAAACACAATTTGATCAGGGCGCAGTGGTTATCATTTTGTATCGCCGCTCATGTTGTTTGTTGCCACATGTCTCGAGCAGCGACAATCGAGTGCAAATTGCTGCGACTGCACATCATCCTTCTTGGCAAAGGGTTCGTGTCATATTTAAAAAGCGTAAGAGGAGTCACCGTGACTTAAATGAGCTGCAAACCGTCCAGTCCACCTGCACATCCGCCAGGCTGTGCTGGTCCTGTTCTGGATTGACGTCATTGATGAAAATGAGCCCTTTGTGTGTTGTGTGGGAGAAGATGAAGCGTCAACAACTTGGATGGAAGTTTGTCCGGGGAAAACGTTTGGCTCGAAACGAACCAAACGCTTCCGTTTGATTTGAGCTCTTTTTGTGGGAATCCATTTGGACGTCTTAGTGCAAATGTTGCTCCTCTTTGAAGTGGCGCCGCGTCGGTCGGTAAGCAAACGCGCGGTTGCCGTGACAACGCGCATTCCTTCACATGGGGGCGAGCAGCGGCGGGCTGAGGTGTCGCCTGCCTTTTGCTGGCCATTCCAAGTCAAACGTGTGACTCAGGACCTTCCCCTCCCCCACACGCGCCGCCAGCCTCACCCCCCCCCCCCCCAGCCCCCTCAGCCCCCCCGTTGCCGATGTGGCAAACAATCTTCATTTCATTGCGACTCTTTTCGTTGTTGTTGCTCAGCTGCTTTACTTCAAATACGCAAAGATGTTTTTGTTTTGCTTTTTCACATGACGTGTTGTTGACAAAACAAAACAAAACGTGTGAAGATCTACAATGATGTCACTTTGGTGTTTTGTGTGCTGAAGTGCAGCGAGGCAGCTGTCAAACAACGAAAACAACAAACAAATAACTGAGAAGGACTGAAATCAAGTCTTACCTTTTGGGAGCAGAAGCAGCAGACAAGTCAGCGCAAAGAAGAAGAACTTTGAAGACTTCTGAACGCTTCCCACTGTGGACATGTACTGTGGCAGGATAAGGACGCCCCCCGCCCCCCCCCCCCCCCCCCATTTACCCCGCCCGGTGGGAGAGGCCAAACTGTGACCACAAATGGAGCAGCTCTTGTTGACATTGCAGACCAAAGTGCTGCTAAAAGAACGTCAAAATAACTCGCGTTAAGTCCACGTTTATGTCAACCAGATGAAAAAGTCGTTTTTTTGCAGGGACATAAGCACGAACAACGGACATGACACTCAGTACAAAGGGTTGGAATTGGGGGGGGGTTAGATCACCATGTGATTCCCGAGCGCAATCATTGATGGGTCAAATGCGGAGAACGAATTTCGCCCCCACTTAGTTGGATGTGACAATCAGTGGAATTGACCTTATTTACCTTTATAAGGACAAACAACGGACTGGTCGCTGCCTCGCGTCAGGGCTCACAAAAAGGACTCATTTCATTGGTGGTGATCCACTTTGCGGAAAATTCGCAAATGTTTTTTCCCCCTCAAAATATTGTAGACTAAATCCAAATCATGGATTTTTTTAAATTTTTTAAATATTGGCCATTTATAAAACCACGGCTTCACTGCAAAAAGAAAAGTCGCAAATGTAATCATATCAACCACAGCTGTCTTGAAAATAGTATTTTACATGAAAAGGTCATTTGGACTTTTTTCAAGCTGTAATAAAGAGAACTATTGTCTTCAAATACACAAGTATTTTTTACGCTTGGATAACTTTGCATGGGTGTCAAGCAGGGAAGGTCCCATTTTCATTGTAATGAGCCAGCCGGGGATTGAACCCACAACCTCCAAGTCTGAGGGTGGGCACTCCACGAGACCACCCAGCCGGTGCTGGAAGGACGAAAAATGAGTTTAGTAATTGGAACGAAACCACTACTTTTGTCTGATTGTTTTCGTACTTGTTTTTTTTTTTTCATTTATCTTGTTACTTGATTCTGCAAAATCTTAAAATAAGAACATTCAACTTGTGGAACCCCAGTCCAGGGCCTTTGATGTTGGTTCGTTGTCACATTCCAATGTGGAAAATGCTTGTTTCATTTGCACGTTGTGAGAATTCAAAGAGAGACGTCGTGCAGTGGAATTGGATTGTCTTTGTTTTCTGTTGTCAGATTTTGGAGCGTCTTCTCATTCCTGCAGGTGTTTTTTTTCTGGCGGCATTTTGAAAGGACGGCAAGCGGTGGTCTTGCAAGACGTTTGTCCTCACGTCCGAGTGAGCGGGTTCCACGCCTTGACGGCGGCAGGCTTGTTTCGGACAGCAGCAGCCCGATTGGCTGCGGCAAAGCCGACAATTGATGCTCCCGCTCGGAGGTGCGTCCCGACCGCCAATGCTAAACACGACAGTCGTTTGCACCCGACGACTTGTTGACCAATAAGACATCTTAACGCCTGACTTGGCCTGCAGTCACAAGAAGGAGTCATGTCATATTGCATCCATCCAAATTCGGCATTTTCTCGCATCTGGTCTTTTCAGCGCATTGGGGCCATTTTCTGGTGTGGTTCGGGCGCTCTGCAATTCATCAAGATTTTAGCATGACCACCACTTTGGCTACCATGATCCGATTGTTGGCGATATTTATTTGCCAAGCGATTTCTCACATCGAGTCAAACAGACGCAATGGAGTGCGCCAGTCGTCTGATTCCTGATGACAGGAACAGCTGGATTGGTGGTGGGCGGGTTGTAATTGGTTGTGGCCGACACGAAACGTGGCATTTTCCATCCTGCCTGAAAGCTTCCAGAAAGGCTGACAAGAGGGAGGGGGTTGTGGGGGGGGCAGGAAGGGAGGGGATCACACTCCCTCTTTTTTCCTGCCAGACTGCTCACTTTTTTTGGTCTCCCTCCTTTATTTACCTCCTCCTCCTTTTTTCTCTCGCCGGTGTGCCGACGTGGCGTCGGGCAGGTTGGTGCGTGGCGGCGCCGTCACGGGACCGAGAGGTCAAAGGTCAAGTGTGGTTGAAAATGCGCAGGTGTGACGATAGTCAAAGGTAGCGGAGAGGAGGAGGCGTGTTTGTTTTTCATCGGGTTCTGCATTCACCTGCCGGAGGCAAAACATTTGGGCTCCTCCCACTTTTTCAGACGCTTGGAAATGATTTCCTTTGCGCAAGAAATGGGAGGCCATCGAGCTGAACAGTTTGAAGGCTTTTAAAAAATCCGCCGAGCCATTTGGAGGTGAATATGTCAAGAAATCTCCATTTGAAGCTTTGATTTGGAAAGTTTTGCAAATGATGAGCCAGAAGTTTGAATGTGTCAAGAAATGTCCAAACTGTTGATGAATATGCAAAAATGTCAAATGTGGGGCTTTTATTTGGAATTTTAAGGAATGGAAATACTTCACAATCACATGTTGAAGTTGGAATGTTTCAATCAGCTGAGAAATGTTGCAGAATGTCTGAAGGTGAGAATGCAATCGTGTAATTCTATTGGGAAAAGTGTTTGAAAAGTAACAAATCTTGGAATTTTGAAAAAGGCAAATTGAACGAGCTGAACATTTTTGAACTTTGAAGGATGTGAAACTTTCATCTCATTGCAAATGAAGGGGAGATTTTTTTTTTATGGGAAATGTGACGGGAAATCCAACATGAGGAAAATAATGTTTTGATGATGAAGCTTTATTTCAGACTCAAAGTGCAAAACAAGCCAACGTCACAATAAGAAGAAAAAGTCAAAAATATCAGCATGACAGACCAAATGTTGCCTCCAGAACCGCGACTGGTATCGTGTAGCGTTTAAATGGATGTTTGCCAAGTGTCCAATCATTTCTTGATTGGAGTCATTCAGCCAACAAGATTTCTTCTCGCCGCCTGCAATGTGTCGACCTTTTCAGTTCCAAGCATTTCAGTGGCGTCCATCGAGGTCTCTTTCGTCAAACAATCTCCGGCATCATTAAAGGCCACCTTGATTTCTTGCAAACTACTTTGGCTATAATTGAAGCACAGACGTTCCGTATGCACGTCGGAGTGCAACACGCCCTGAACAGCGACAGCTTCACCTCCTTAGTGCATGCATTCAACTTGCATGCGAGCATATTTGCCCGTGTATAAAAGACAGACGTCTTCGTCGTCAGCCATTTTGTCCGTGAACGGCCAAAATCCTCTCTCATGAATTTGGAGAATATGTTGCAGGAGGCATTCACGATGAAATGGATCTCAGTGCTGCCCCGGCATGTTGCGGTTGAATAGAACGTGATACTGCTCGGAACGCAATTCAAACTGGAAAGTGGAAGGAAAAAAACAACGCAGGACGACTGGCCGGCTTGAGCATTTTTGTGAGCAAGAAAGTTTTATTGAAGACGTCGCATTCCACCAAAATTAAGCTTGTTAAAAAAGAATCATCTGTGTGTTGTCTTTAGAGGGGGCATGGCTCGGTGGTGGAGTGTGTCATTTGCCCATCCAAAGGTTGCTGGTTCGATTCTCAGCAAGTGCTGAAACCTCATTTAGGCCGTGGAACGAGGAGATGGCGTTAAAGCATTTTGAATACCTTCAAGGGAGAAGAGCGCTGTGCGTGTGCGTGTGCGTGCGCGTGCGCTTTCCTTTCAAATGGTTTCAACGGCGCAGTCAAATGTTTTTCATGTTTTATGAACATGTCGGAACGTGAAGCGCTGACATGTTGACATGTTGCCAGCTGTGGGAGCGAAAGACTTTGCGGTCTCATCAGATTAGCTGCGATTGGAGACTAAACCGCGTCTGGTCCCGACTGGATGAGCGGTACCGAACAAGCTCTCACACGCCACAAAGGCAGGCAAGATCTTTATCACGAAAGAAAACAAGCCGCGATCATCTTGAGGAAACTCCGAAGGTCCTGGCAAGACATGAAAAGTGACTTCTTCCATCATGTTGGCGTCTGAGCGGTTTTTCTCAAGCCAAGCACTCTGCCGCCCCCTGCTGTCTGTTGTCGTCATGCCTCCTGGTGATGGACGTCTGGAAGGTCTCCAGATGATCTGTTGACCTTCTGATGACCTTCTGAGATTTGCTCTCCATCAGACACGAGTTGTGACTGCAGGACCTTTTTTAGCTCTCCACGCACACTGTGACGATTGTCAGAAAGAAGATACAAAAAGGTGTTCCCGGGAGCTTCTGCTGATCTCGATGGCGCAAATGTCATTGTTTTCGTTTTTTGCTAACAATTCAAGTAAAGTCCATTTGGTGTTGAAGGTGGCTGCATGAAGGCATACGGCAAGGAAACAGAATCAGACCGCGTTTGAAACGGCAGCCTCGGGAGGCACGAATACAAAACGACATCATCGCCGTTATTATGATGCCAGGACTGAACTTGTTTGATCACAGATAGTATGAACACAGAAAAGAGAAGTGGTGCTAACGTTGAACCCTGTGGGACACCGTTTGCTAAGCTGATTAAGTCAGAGACCATTTTCCTATGCTGATGTTCTGTAATGTGCTCCTTGGTGGACAGTGAACATGTTTGTGTCTCGGGGTCAGCGGGGCAAATAAATCAATCAATGTTCTTGGTTGACCTTCTGACCTCTAAATGACATGTTGCAATACGCTCCCAAGGGCACCTTGGTTGGTTGTTTTTTAAAAATGATAGAAATGTGTATAATAAGGTGACTTAAAAAACAAAAAAAGCACAATTGAAGATAAGAGCAAATACCCCCCAAAAAATGTAGTTAGAGAATCAAAATGATCAATACAAGTTGCCCGCTTCCACATAACCTGATTATTTACATCAGGGGTGGCCAAGTTTGATTCCCGGAGAGCCCCTAGCCGTCCATGTTTCTCCTCTGCAGCACAGCTGAATCGAATGATCAGCTCATCGGCATGCTTTGCAGAAGCCTGATAACGATCTTGATCATGAATCAGGTGTGTGAGTGGAGGGAAGCAAAGAAAACAGGCTGGATAGGGACCCAACTTGGCCACCCCTGATTTACATGTGTTTCACGATCAGGAAGTCGATTTCATTATTAATCCATAACAGTATTTAACAAATTCATATCCACTTGAAGATAACACATATAAAATACTAATATTACATTTCACAGTCACAAACAAACGCAAGATGGTTGACTATTGATTTATTTCTGTGATGTTCAGAGCTTGACTTTTTGTATGAAAGTAGAAATGTCCAAACATGTCAGACGAGTAGAAAAATGATGTGCAAAAACTACTAATCAGATCTCAAGTGTTTGATCGGACGCTTGGCGCTCGTCAGTAAACTTTGGACCTGCAGGAAGAAAGAAGCCATGGCAGAACATTTTGGGGGATTGTGGAGGGCGCCTGCAGCTCACCTGGCGAAGGTGGACAAGGCCAGCACGCTGAGCAGGAACTGGAGGCCGTAGAAGCAAAGCAGCACCAAACCCAGCAGGAACTCCAGACGCAGCACCAAACTTTGCAGCAGCAGGAAGTAGACGGACAGCGTGACGCACGGCACGAGCAGGAACAGCGACACCGCCGTGGTCGCCGTGTGCTCGCACAGGTTGCCCTTCCAGCCTGACACGCACACACGCACGCTCATCACCTGTCGCCACAAACCGGCTACATCCACATCAACAAGTTTGTCTTTGAGGAACTTTGGGGGGGGGGGGGCAAGACGGCAGACTTCCTGTGTTTTCTCTGATGGCTTCTTGAGACTTTTTGGTGGGTCTGCTCATGTTCGACATCCCCACTAAATCAAACTGCCTTCTTTCTTTTTCGGTTCTTTTTTTGGACCTGCCGGAAGGAAACATCTCAAGCCCAGCGTCGGCCGGCACCCACCGTAGAAGATCCGCAGAATCTCCAGACCGAGGAAGAGCAGCAGCAGCGCCACGTCCAGAATCAGATTACTGGTCGGGTATGGCAGCAGAAGGCCTGGCGGGAAGAAGCGGACCTTGAAGATCTTGAAGAAAGTCGTTAGCGCTCACACGAGTTGAAAGGAGACGTTGCAGACGGACGACCTTTGTAGATGAACATGAGGACGTGTGCCAGGAAGAAGGCGGCAAAGTACCAGCAGTTGAGGTACAGGAGCACCTGCAAGGGAGTGGACGAAAGCTGAGGGTGCGCGTCAAGGTCACGCACGCGCACAAGGTCGAGCACACGCACGACGACATCACGTGAAGGATACGATTGGCTGGTTGCCTGGAGACAAACAATGACATCACAGTCAAAACTACAAGACGTTTATGTTCATCTTTTATTTGCACTATTCCTTAGTTGGTATCAATTGCTCTATTGGTTTTCTTTCCCTTGCCTTAAAATTAGCCGGAATGTGTCACATGATCTCTTTTGTACAAATAATGTCGAATGCATTTGTCTCTGTCCAATCAACGTATATTACAAGAAGAAGAAAAAAACAGGGACAGCAGTGACACGCAAGCATGTGAACCAGGCAGCGTTAACAACCATGACGTGACAGATTCGGAGAAGCAAGATATTCCCTATCCAAAAATGATTGATGGTAAAAACGTCTGATTTTAGCATAAAAACTTTCATCTTCTGACCTCACTTCACACATTCAGGTGTGTTTGTTTTTTTAATCATGGGCTAATTAAGTATTTTGGGGTCGTCAATTCACTACATTAGAAAAACTATGGGAGCACATTTTGATAGCAAAAATCTGCAGAGATTTTTTTTTCCATTGTGCCAGATTTCTTTTTTATGATGCATGCACGTAATTGACTGAAATTCATTGTTACGTTTTACACCTCGGAGTCTGTACTGTACATGACATTATCTTAAGGACCTGAATCCGAGCTTTCCACGTGTCTGTATTTGTACTCTAGTACTTTTACTGAATCATTCCTCCTGCACAAAAATTGACGTAAAGCGAACTGAATTTGCTTGATAATGTTAGCCTGTTTTGTTAAGTACGTGTTTCGTCTTACCTAAATACTGCAATTTAACGAGTCTTACGTGTTGCTTTTCATATTAATCACATGAAAATGCGTTAACGCTCATCAGGAAATAGAAATGTAACGACATAGGGATTTATTTGATCGGTTCAGAGATAGACGAGCTACTTACCGGGCGCCATTTCTGGTTACCCTGGAAACAGTTTGGGGTTAGTGGCACTTCTTCGCTTATCACGTCACTGGTTGTCCCCTGTTTTGCTGCTCTCTAGTGTATTACAGGAGCACTGCTGGGTGTTTTTAAATGTCGACTTTTATTTTATTTTATTTCTTTTTTTTTCTTTTTTATGAACGTCATTGTATTATTATTATTGTGTTATTAGTAGCTGTTGTACTTTTAGGCTCCAACTAGAAAAATACATTTTTTTTTAAGTAAAAACTCCCAACGGCGCTGATTGGCTTGAACGTGGCCTTTGGGTGATGTGGCACTGCCACTTCTGCGCAGCCGCAGTGGCGCGCTCTGACAGTAAGATGGCGGCTGTCAGGATGTGCTCGACTCTGTTGTCGTTTTTCCTTCTCAACATTTTTTACGGCCGCGTCACCGCCTTGTACTTCCACATCGGAGAAACGGAGAAAAAGTGTTTCATAGAAGAAATCCCAGATGAGACGATGATTATCGGTAAGCGCCTCGGCGACTGGGAAGCGGCCTTGCTAAAGCTAACCGCTTGCTCGCAAACTTTTGAGATTCAAACATCGTTAGTCAAAGTTGCTCGACAGTACTTAAAGTGTGATTTAAAGCCTGGGATTTTTATTCAACTTTCTGTCGTTTCATCTAGCGATATTTCAGCTATTGTACCGTTCAATTTCTTCAAGGTGTGTTGTTTCGGAAGTCTTTGAAGTCTAGTGATGCACAGAACGCATTAAAGCAGATAGTGTTTGCGTGATGGCACTTTTGAGTATTTGTGGCTGCAAGGGAAATGTCTTTTTCTATTGGCATGAAATTCACTCCGTGTTGTTGTTTGCAGGCAACTATCGGACTCAGCTGTACGATAAACACAGAGAAGAATATCTTCCGGCCACTCAGGGTCTGGGCATGTTTGTGGAAGTCAAAGACCCCGATGAGAAGGTTCGTTATTCTACGTGGAACTCGAGCCCGGCAGATAATGATTTCTCTCTCTTTCTCTCTCTTCAGGTGATCCTGTCTCGACAGTATGGCTCGGAGGGGAGGTTCACCTTCACGTCTCATACACCCGGAGAACATCAGATCTGCCTGCACTCCAACTCGTCTAAGTTCGCCCTCTTTGCCGGAGGCATGCTGGTGAGGATGCGCCGCACTTCTTCCACCGCGCTTCTTCCACCATTTGCTTTGACCGGCATTTGCCGCTTTCCCGCAGAGGGTCCACCTGGACATCCAGGTGGGCGAACACGCCAACAACTACGCCGAGATCGCCGCCAAAGACAAACTGTCGGAGCTGCAACTGCGAGTCAGGCAGCTGGTGGAGCAGGTGGACCAAATCCAGAAGGAGCAGAACTACCAAAGGGTCAGTGGCCATTAGAAATTGCAGCGTTTCCCATTTATTGAGTCGAGGCACTTTGTGTACATTAAAGGGAAAAAAGATCACAGCACATCAGCAGACATCATATCCTCGTCATGCGCCTTACGCCCGAGTCAACTGTTGGGTCCTCGCCTGCCCAAAAGGACCGCACTTAGGGCGGTTACTACAGATAATACCCCTTTAGTGTAACCCAGTGGCGTAAGGCGAAAAGAAAAAGTGAAAGGTGGCCATTTGGATGATTGCCGCAGCACACTTGAGGGTGGCATCAGCGTAGTGATGTTTACTTGCACCCCTGCTGTCTCCTGCAGTTCCGGGAGGAGCGCTTCCGCCAGACCAGCGAGAGCACCAACCAGCGCGTCCTGTGGTGGTCCATCGTGCAGACCCTCATCCTGGTGGCCATCGGCATCTGGCAGATGAGACACCTCAAGGGCTTCTTTGAGGCCAAGAAGCTAGTCTAAGCGCATGCTCGCTTGCGCGCGTGTTTGCGTGTCTATGAAGAGATGCAGTAAGGAGCGGAGATGCCGTGCACAAAAGTTACTTGAGATCATTACTAATATTTATGATTTTTTAGACGGAAAATTTTGGATCATCCTGTGAAATGCGAAGTGGGTCCACGGCGTCAGATGATTATTGCAAAAGTCTTAGCTGACGGCTGGACGACGCACGTGTGCGTTGCAGTCATCATGGCGAGTCGCTCTTGTGACGTCACGAATGGTCACTGCACATATGAACTCGTGTCAAGCTATTTCATTTCAGTGGTCCCCCCCCCCCCCCCAATAAAATTTGTCTGCCAAGAGAAAACGAGTTACTGCATCCAGTGTGAATGTTGACTTTTTGATGTTTTTAATGTGTTCTACATTTTTGATCTATGCAGGTCGGAAGCTGAATTCGTAGTGTGACACTGTCATGTTTGTTTCTGGATGTTTGTGTCAATATTGGATTTTAGAAAATACTTTTAAAGGTTTGGAGAAAAGTCATCTTTTTTCATTACAATAGATTTAGCCCAATTTGCTCTTTACAAGAAAACAAGTTTTTAATGCTTTTGTTCTCATTGGAATTTGATACTTAAATGTAATGATTTGAGAGATGTTGACATTAAAGTTACTGTAAACTCTTTTTATTCTGTTGGTTTTCTGTCCTCCACATTTCTGTTCCGTTGTTCAAGTTGTTCTACCGGGCTGCATTGGAAAGTCTCATCAGATACGCCATTGCGGCCTGGTACGGCAACCTGAATGTGCAGTCCAGGTCTCAGATTGCCGGTCTGGTGCGGACTGCCGTGAAGATCATGCGGGTCAGGAATCATCCTTCCCTACAGATGCTTTATGAGCGGTCCGTCACCGGACTGGCACAGAAAATTGTTAATGACCCGACTCACATTCTGCATCATGAGCTCCAGCGACTGCCTTCCGGCAGGAGATTCAGGGCCCCCAGAACCAGGCTGAACCGCTACAAGAACTCATTCCTGCCGACATCCATCAAACTGCTTAACAACCGACATTAACTCAGTGCAATAAGATATATATACAGTATATATATATGTATATATATATATATATGGTGCAATGTTGTGTACATAACCCTGTGTGTGTGTATATATATATATATATATATATATATATATATATATATAGAAGAGAGTATATGGGTGTGTGCAATGTACTTCTCTACACATGTATACTCCTGTGAAGACTTCTGGGAAGTCTTGTACTTATTGCTGCACTTCTTATTTATTTAATTTTAATTTCATCTCTTTCTATTCTGTTGTTTTCTCTTACTGTAAACTGCAGCTGGACGGAGTCCAGGAAAAAGTTCCCCACGGGGAAAATAAAAGTATATCGTATCGTTAAGTGGGGAGGCAGGTAGGACGCTTCAGCATTTGTGCTTTGTTGCCGCTCGAGCAGTAGATCGGGTTGAACCCAAGCACGTTCGGCTCTTGAGGGATGTTTTCCCCGCTCCTCCCTTATTTCGTGGATACAAATGAAGAAAATCCATATCGGCGCTTTATTTCAGCTGACGTCGAATCCGTTTTAAAGGCGCTCGTCGCATGTCGGGACGCATTCCGCGAATTCTCGCTAGCCGCATGTTAGCTTAGCTCGGCTACGTGCTACATGCTACATGCTACGTGTCCAGCCATTGAGGGAGAGGACGACGCCGCCGACATGAACGAGTGACTCCGAGTTGAAATGAAGTCCGATTAAACGCGAGCGCTCGTCGGCATGGCGAACATTAAGGAGGACTCACGCGCGGGCTTGAATTGTCTTTTTGAAAAAGCGAACTTTTGAAGACTCACGATGATGTTCTCGTCCAGGAGGAAACCTGTGCTCTACTTCAAGGAGGAGAGAAGGTAAAAAGCGACTTCATTTGAAGCAACACTCACAGCCTATAATGGACTGTAACGATTTTAAATTCAAATGTATTGTTGGAAGAAATGTCGCCTCCGAAGTTGTCGAGCAGGAAGACTTAAAAGAGTAAGTCAAAAGTTTGCAATTCGACACAAACTTGGCATGTGCACACAGCAACAGCTTAACACTGCTTCTCAAACTTTGTAAACCACCTAAAACAATCAGCTCTGCGATTTTTAGATCCCTAAAAAATGTCTTTAATGTTTTTAGCCACTGTAACGTGCACGCGCTCGACATGAAGTGTCAATTAATTGAAAAAGTTGAATCCAAAAAAAGTCTACGCAGATTGTTTCACATATCACTTAAGAGAGCTTACTTTGTGCTTCATCAATGCAAAATAAATGATAGGGGGGGGGGGGGGGTCATTCCTCACTTCATTAGGTACACCATCAAAAGGCAGACAATTGTGGGGGGTGATCCTCCTAAAAGCATGTTGTTGCATTCAACCTGTTGTGATTTGATGGAATGATTTCAGTGCTTGTCAAAAAACAAACTTCCCCAAAAAGCAAATAGTGACTGAGGTCTTGTTGGTGTGTTCAGGTTAGCGTGGGCCCGCTGTTCGGTGTACAAGTTGTTCGGCCTCTGCCTGCTGCTGCTGCTTGCGTCTCTGCTGTGGCTGCAGCTCAGCTGTTCGTCAGACATGGCCGCCGCCGCCGCCTCCTCGCAGCGGAACGGACGCCTCCCGCAGCAGCCGCCGCCTCCGTGCCGGCCCGAGGGCCGCCCGCAAGAGGAGGCGCGGTGGGGTCCTCACAAGATGGCGCTGTTGATTCCCTTCAGGGAGCGCTTCGAGGAGCTGCTGGTCTTTGTGCCCTTCATGCGCGCCTTCCTCAACAAGAAGAAGATTGCGCACCAGATCCTCATCATCAACCAGGTGGATCGCTTCAGGTGAGAGCCAGTCATGGCTTCCGACACGTTATGTGGGATCACGTTTTGAGGACGTCTGGCCCGTTTGCTCATCAACCGGCAGGTTTAACCGGGCGTCGCTGATCAACGTGGGCTACCTGGAGAGCGCCAACGACACCGACTACCTGGCCATGCACGACGTGGACCTGCTGCCCCTCAACGAGGCGCTGGATTACGGCTTCCCGGCCAACGGGCCCTTCCACGTGGCCTCCCCGGAACTGCACCCGCTCTACCACTACAAGACCTACGTGGGCGGAATCCTGCTGCTCACCAAGAAGCACTACCGCATGGTAACCGCCGTTTCCACGCCAGCACTTTCACCTTTTGGCAGGAGAAATGTCACATTTGGACACAATCGAGTTTGCGCTATTGCATGACAAACTGTGGTTTGATTTTGAAGTCATCGCTTTAATCTCATCTATTTTCACTTTTTCAATTCCATCTTTTGACAAGATCAATTCCCAATTTTTATGTGATCAAGTTCACATTTTGACATGATCAATTTATTTTCACCTCATCAATTTCTCATTTTGATGTTACCAATTTCATGTTTCGACATGATCAATGGCCCGTTGGCTGTGATCACTTTCTCGTTTTGACGTGATGTGATCCATTTCACATTTGAATGAAAAGTGTTCCAAACGCACGTTTCTGTATGCCGGCAGTGTAACGGGATGTCCAATCGTTTCTGGGGGTGGGGCCGCGAGGACGACGAGTTTTACAGACGTCTGCGAAAGGCCAACTTGCAGGTGAGCGTCACCTGACGTCTTTTCAAAATCAAAGGCCGATGATTTGCCAAACCCAGCGGTGTCGTTGGCGTCCATTTGCAGCTGTCCCGGCCGGTCGGCATCACCACGGGCTACCAGACCTTCCTGCACGTGCACGACCCGGCCTGGCGCAAACGGGACCAGAAGCGGGTGGCGGCCCAGAAGCAGGTTGCGCAACTTTTGCTTGCTCTGAGCACTCCAACAAAATGTCACTGAAAAAACGTTAGCGGCCTGAAATGTGCTAACGAATTAAATGGATTACATTTGTATTTATGTTTTTTTTTTATTCATTTCATTTCATAATTAGTTCATATATTGTGAATAATGACATTTTAAAAAAGTCAAATGTTATTTGTGAATTCTGGCTAGCCTGCTTGCTATTCCACATTTTGACACATGGTGGCGTCAGTGGGGAAGAATTTCAAACGGAGTTATTTTTCCAAATTGCAACTTCTTTTTATGTGGCGTGCAGGAGCAGTTCAAAGTGGATCCTGAAGGGGGCCTCAGCAACCTGCGCTACCAAGTGGAGTCCCGCCAGGAGCTGACGATAGGGGGCGCCCCCTGCACAGTCATCAACATTAGGCTGGAGTGCGACCAAGACCAGACGCCCTGGTGCCTCCTCGCGTAGGACACGCATGAACACAAACACGCACACTCGCCTTTTATTTTGGAAAGCTCCGGAACAGGAAGCAGATGATGAGAACAAAATAAGGTGGTGGGGGGGGGGGGGGGGGGGGTTGTGTTCAAATAAAAAATGTAGATAATTGAAGGTTTTGTGAAATATGTAAATTGGAAGTAAATGTTATTAAATAAAAGTAATTAAAGATAAGTAATTATTTAAATTAAAAAAAATCATTTAGTGTTACAAAAATTGGTTAATTCAAAATGTTTAATACATTTTCTTAAATTATTTATCTTAATAGTCAATTGAGTATTTTTTATTGCAAGTTTTTAAAATGGTATTAAATAATTGGTTAGTTGATTTAAATTATGCTAAAAAGTGAGCAGCATTTTATCATTGAAATAAACCATTTTATTTGCTGCATTCATTCATTTTTTGGGTGTAAAATGATCTTTTTGTTTAAAATATTTATTTTGTATTCATTTATCTGACTAGCTCATTTGGAAATGGATTTATTTTGAATAGTAAAAAGCAAACATACTGTAGGTACGTCAGTTAGAAAAGCCAAACGTGGCCCCTGAGAACAAAAGTCTGCACACCCCTCAATACAGCTAGCAGCGCTAACGCGTACCCTGGCTTTTTTTTTTATTTTTTTTTTACCCAGTCTTGACATCAAGTGGACAAGATACAGGACAATGATTTAATTCTTGTTGTCTTTTTCCTATTTAAGTGCTGTTACTTTTTTAAAAGTGTGGTTTTGCTTGAGGAGCGTCACGGACGGACGCCATGTTACTTGTTGTAAGATGATGACATCACTGAATAAGATGAATGATTATGATGAGAATCGACCTCAGACTGCCGTCATCCATTTTTTTGGTTAATAAATGATAACAGTATGATATTTATTTATTTATTCATTCTGTCCCTTTGTTGTCCTCTGCTCCTTCCACGTGTTCAACGATCTCCAAAATGTGGGACATCCGGGCAACGACTTTTTCTGTCTGCATGTTAATGTACGGTCATTTTGCCCTTTTCTAGAGTTTGGCCAATTAAATGCCGTGGCCCGATAACAGTACGTTCCAAATATCTCATGAAACAGTAAATGCTGTTCGGTCTTGGAGTTGTTCAGAATAGTGTCCTTTAGGCCGGTTGCCCACTAGATGGCGCTCCGACTACATTCATTCCAATCTGCATCTTTCTTGCTCTGACAAATGCAGAGCGAACGCTGCTTCTTAAAGCTTCTGTTGGAGTTGAACTCTGTCTGAACATCACAACTTTAAAATGCAACAGTCAAACGTTCTCTTCTAAGTCGACGAGTCATGTCTGAAGGTGGCCAAGTGCACCACGAAATCGACTGCTAATGTCTGATGGAGCTTGTGACATTCTTGTCGTAGTTGCAGCGTGTGCGTGTGCGTGTTTCGTGTTGCTAATAGCTCGCCTCCCGTCTTACTGCCGCAATTTGTCTCGCGGATCTTTCTGGAAGCCATAATTGACACTTTGAACCTCGGGCCGACATGTTGACTTTTTACGAGAATTGGTCATAATTACATGCTCGACTTGGGCTGAGAGGAGCCCCGCGGCCATCTTACCCATACACGCGCTTAAATGTACAAAAGATTGCTCTGGTGGCAAATGTCACATGACATCTTATCAACAATTCAAGCTTTGGTGTCGAAGGAAAGCCGTGAGGACAAACCAACCAAAGAAGACGTTTGCAAAAGATGAGGACATTTGCATAATTGTTTGGAATGCCACATCAATCCAACAAGTGAGGAGATTTGTGATTGGCTCTCTGGAGCTTTTGGGGGCGTGTCCGAGGGGGTCCTGCAGGCAGCGGCCGGGCACCTAAAGGCCGAATACTTTGCGTCCATCTGTTTGTCGGCAACTCGTAAACTTTTGAACGTTCATCATCGACTGACGGGACGTTTGTTGTCAGAAGGGACAAACCAGCGCCGGACAACGTCCACTCGCGTGAAAAACAAAACAGCAGACGCAGCCGCCGCCGCGTCGACGCAAGCGTCATCTGTCCGTCGGCGTCGCCTCCATCTGCTCACTGCCCTTTGCTTCTTTTTGAGTTTGTGCTCTTTGCAAATGCTCATTTTAATCATGCTAATAAACGCGCTAGTTCAGCAAGCAATCAAGTTGCAAGTCATAACATAGAAACGTTAGTTACAGACCAAAATGTTGACGTATTCTTTTTTTTTTCCGGGGGCAATACCAATTATTCATAGTCCACGAGGCCGAAGAATTTGCAGTAGCAGAAAAAAGTGTTAAAAAAAATCTTTGTTGAAATGGAGTTTTTCTTTTAAATCGAAATAAATAAAGGCTTTGTTTAAAAATAAGGGGGGGGGGGGGCTGCAGCGAGCTCCCCGGGTCATCACCATGTGTTAAACTAAATTAAAAACTAAGCAGGTAAAAGGCTACCTAAAGTTTTATACTGTAGATAAAGTTTTCCAAAAAGTCAACATCATTTCTTAAAGTCAAGTAGAAAAATTGAAATGAAAAATCCATAAATGAAAATATCCCGTATCCCGCTGAACAACAAATGCATGTGAATGTCGCTCATTTGGGGTTTTCGTCAGGGTTCGTAAAAGGTTGCAAAAGAACTTGACAGAAAAATGGACTGAACATGTTGAAAAGTCTTTGCCACACGTAAAAACTGTTTGTGAACATCTTACAAATCCTGATGAAAAGCAAAAACGTTGTCCGCGCAGTGAGATGGCCGCTTTAGCGTGAGGCACGCTAATAAACATTTCAACGTGCTATTCAACATAATCGTTGACATGATGCCATCACATTCGTGCCAATGGAAATCCGAGGAAGCTTTTGCCAAATAAGGTTCAAGAGATAAAACTACAAAAAGATGATATCAAGTCTGTTGCCGCAATAACCTTGAAAACGTTTCTAACCCGAACCCCATTACAAAAAAGAGAAAGATGGCTCCGCCTCCAAAGTGACTTAACCCTAAAAACGTCCAAACTCAAATCTGGTTGACAGAAGACGCAAGCCCAACTTGGCCCCTGGACGCAGTTCAAGGTGGCACCAGAAGGCAACCGCACAAACGTTATCTCCCAAAAACGCCATCCCAAGGCTAAGCTAATTTGGTTGGCTAAGCAGCTAGCGTAGCTCCTGAAGGCAACACGGCGCCAAGCAGGTGCGGACGGCGAGTAAACAAACGCGAGCGATGATGGGCTGTTCTCACTGGGGATCGCTTGTGGGCTCTTGCATGCCTCCAGGGGGGGGGGGGGGGGCAACAGGAAGAGCCTGGGGACACACGCACACACCTGGAGACAAAGGGGGTGTCTTTCATGAGCGCACACGCCCATCTGTCGAGGGGCCGCTGGCGGGATGCGGTCCGGCAAGTCGGATCACAACATCAAAAAAAGTTTGGCTGGACAGGTGTGACGAGTGACAGACCCCGCCCCGCCCTTCATGTGATGACATCATCAAGTACACCTGCTTTGGTCCAAACCCGACTCTGCATTTTTGCCTGTCACTTTCCCTTTCATTGAGGGGGGGGGGGGGGCTTCCTGTTGCTAACTTATGGAAATCCCAGGTGACTCGTGGTGAAGCGCATCAGACACATTTATGTCATGTTTTGGATGTTTGCGTTGTCATGACAACAATTGAGTTGGATGAACCTGTCAGTCTTTTTATTGACCATCCAGCCTGCTTTTTTTTCTTCATGTCTCCCCCCTCCAACACGCCTGAATCAAATAATCAGGATGCTTGTCAAGTTGTCAGGCTTCTGCAGATCTTTAGCGGATGAGCTGATTATTATGATTATTATGATGATTATTTTAACTTCTTGCCTATTTGACATGCATGAGAAGGAGCTGCTTTCAATCTCATTGTATGACGTTTGTGTGTGCGTGTGTGTGTGCGTGTGTGTGGTGACGAGAATGTTGAACATGTTTTGTGTGGCTCCAAATTTGGCATCCATAGAAGAGAAAAAGAAAGTCGAGCTGGAATAGCGCCACATAGTGGTCACATGGTGCTCATCATGCCAAAGTCTAATTGCTCCTTAATTTGTCTCCTTGTCGCCTCACATTCACTCACACACAAGCTGTGTGTGTGTGTGTGTGTGTGTGCGCGCGCGCGCGCGTGTGTGTGTGTGCGTGCGTGCGTGTGTCTCACCTCCTTCCAAGCTGTTTCTTTGCTCACACACCAAGAAACTCAAATCGTCACTTCTATTCAACCTTCTGTTGTCCTCCTCTCATTTCCTCTCCTCCTTGCACACCTCCCGCAGCCCCCCCCCTTTTACACCCCCCCCCCCCCATCTGCGCCCCACAGCGAGTGTGAGTGTTTTAATTGTGCTGAGCTGGAATCAATTAAGTGCGGTATCAGTAGGGGGCGTTTACACGACTTACACACACACACACCATTGCAAAGGTGCTCATTAGCATTAGCGCTAGCATGTCGTTACACTCGCAGGAATCATCTCAATTAGCCACAAGCTCACTCACTCGCTTGAACGATGACAAGAAGATGTCATGACACACTCAACGTGTCCGAGTGACTCTTGCGTCCTGATTGGACGGCAAGTTCGCATTTGACCACCTGAAGGCTCGCAGTCGACAAGCTGACGTTAGCTCGCAAGCTAACAAAATCAAAGAAGCACCTTTGTTAGCATGTTCATTAGCATTTCTTCTGGTTCACTTCTCCACTTGCTTGAAATGTGGATTTACAATTTTGACATCAATTCAAATGTGGCAGTTTGTCTTGATCGCTCCACCTCCAAAATGTCGTTTTGCAACCGCGCTTCTTGATAGCCAGAATTTGAATGAGATGTTTCACTTGCCTTACCTGGATAAATAAAGGTCCCAAAAAATTGTGGACTCGCACGCCACAAGTTAGCATGACTGTTAGCATGTGGCTAACCTTCTT
The DNA here is from genome assembly GCF_051991255.1 of Vanacampus margaritifer. Lineage (NCBI taxonomy): Eukaryota > Metazoa > Chordata > Actinopteri > Syngnathiformes > Syngnathidae > Vanacampus > Vanacampus margaritifer. Next base: position 409,016 of record NC_135439.1, on the reverse strand, counting down.
GCGCCGCCATTCAAAGTGTCAACAGGGGCTGACAGGAAAGGAGGCCTTGTTAGGCCCGACCTTAACGAGTGGGAGGAGACGCCTCATGCCGATGGGAAGCGGATTATCCCGCTTTTGTCCCCTTGGACCGGCTCAAAGAAACTCACAACAGCCCCCCCAACCCCCAGGACTGAAGTGCCCCGGGCACACAATGCCCGCCGACTGAGGTCTCTTTCACCCCCTCGCCAGCCCACGGGACAACGGGACTGCCCGCATGTCCCGCCCTGCGACATCAGCTGTCGTCGCACGTCAGTTCTGTGATGTCATCACAAAAGGCCACAATGACGTGATTGGCCTGACGTGTCACATGACTGACGTGATACCATTCAGATGACGTTAACAGGCCCAGCGTGTTTGTGGAAGGCACGACGGATTGGACGTGTTGGCGCCAGCGGCCATCTTGGTCACATGGCATCACAAGCACTTCGGCGGCCATGTTGGGGTCTCGCGTGGGTGTTTAGCGGGCCGACGAGGAGATGAGCAGTCGCCATCTCGTCCAAAGTGGCAAAAAAAGATTGCGAGGCGACCAGATGGTCGATCGCTCAGGATGCCTCGGTCGTCTCGGCGACCGGTCATATGTTTGTCCCTGCGGCCAATCGGACATTAGCTTTGTTTGGACGGCAGCAAACTTCAGCGCCGGTCCGATTGTCGTTTGGACTTCTTGCTTTTTAATTGTCTTAGTTTAGTCGAGTCTGCCCTGTGAAGCGTCTTTGGGCGTCATGAAAGGCGCTGATGAATTACATGTAATATTATTATTAATAACAAAACTATTACACACATCACAAACACGCACATAAGCTACAATAACACGTACAAAGACACAATCACACAGACACACGTTTAACACGCAACACATGCACGCAGCGACACGTGTGACGCATACATCAAGTGTGCTTTTGTCTTTGCTACATTGTGGGGCCCATACACGCGAGTTTTCTCAGGTTTAACTACCATTGTGGGGACCGACTTGGAATTGTGGTGTTGAATTTGGTGGTCCCCACAAGTTCAGACCTTTTTTGGAGGGCCAAGACTTGCTTTTAGACTTTATTTTTCAATTGGGTTATGGTTGAGGTGAGGAAAAGAAATGGGGGTAGGCAATCATTTTTGATGCTTGGGGTTAGGGGGAGGGGCTAGGAAATGCATCATGTCAATGAGACGTCCCCACCATGATACAAAGACAACTGTGTGTGTGTGTGTGTGTGTGTGTGTGTGGCATGCTTGTAAGAGAGGGAAGTGGCCCCATCCCTCCTCAGTTGCACCCACTCTTCTTGTTTGGCGTTAACACCTCAGATGTTCTCAGGATGGGCGATTGGGGGGGGGTATGGGAGGGGCTTATTGGGGTGATAATGAAGATAACACCTTGTCACACACAAATGTCCGCACACACACACACACATTCACATTTAACGCAGGTGTAGAAGCATGTTGCCTGGTGCTTACTTGCTTGTGAAAGTGTGTGTGTGTGTGTGTGTGTGTGTGTTTGTTTTTGTCTTTGCTGGCGTTGGTCTGAAAAGTTTCATGTGTACCCGAAAGGCCGCCGTATTTTATTAGTCCAGCAACAGGAGGAAATTGTGAAGTCCCAATTCAGATATTTTTTGTTAATTAAGGAAGCCCTGCTCAGTTTTCCCAACAGACACTTTTTTTTTTTTTGCTTTGTTGTTTTCTGGAATCTTTTGAGCACAAATCTAATGTTGATGTAATTCTCCGAGACGGACGGACTGATGGAAGGTCCGTCAGTCCGTCACTTGACGTTTTGCTGTCAATTGACGGAAAGCACGTCATGTGTCACAAAAATTTGACAGTCTACATTAAAATCTCCTTTAGACATCGCGGTTAAAAAAAATAAATAACCATGACGAACTGACAATGACGGATTTCATATATTTTTCATATATTTTACTGAATTAACATGACTTAATAAAAGACGAATAATGTGATGTAATCAGAGTGAATTATCGTGACACACGTGCCAACATGTTTAATGCGCTCAGCCTCCTTAACTGTGGCGACCATATTCCCATTTCCCACAAAAGAGGACACTTGCCCCGGCCTTGAAATTGTGCTAGCAGCCGCAGTTGCACAATGTACGTCTCCTCCTATTTTTCACGCAATGCTAACCGGACATTTTCAGGAATTTATAAAAACTCCGGATGACCAAACAGGACGTCAGAAACTGCTCTGTACTCCCAAAAGAGGACGTCAGAAACTGCTCTGTCCTCCCAAAAGAGGACGTCAGAAACTGCTCTGTCCTCCCAAAAGAGGACGTCAGAAAATACTCTGTCCTCCCAAAAGAGGGCGTAAGAAAATGCTCTGTCGTCCCAAAAGAGGACGTCAGAAAATACTCTGCCCTCCCAAAAGAGGACATCAGAAAATACTCTGTCCTCCCAAAAGAGGACGTCAGAAACTGCTCTGCCCTCCCAAAAGAGGACGTCAGAAAATACTCTGTCCTCCCAAAAGAGGACGTAAGAAAATGCTCTGTCGTCCCAAAAGAGGACGTCAGAAAATACTCTGTCCTCCCAAAAGAGAAGCAGAAACTGCTCTCTCCTCCCAAAAGAGGACGTCAGAAAATACTCTGTCCTCCCAAAAGAGGACGCCAGAAAATGCTATGTCCTCCCAAAAGAGGACGTCAGACACTGCTCTGTCCTCCCAAAAGAGGACGTTTTAACGCTTGCTCCGTCACCCGAGAAAAAAAAAATGAGCGTCAACAACAATGACGCGTGGCTACGGCTAATCGGCTAACGGGGAATGTCAACAACACCTGAGCACTCGCATGCACGCGCACGCCCAACAACAAAAAGAAACATCGACTCTTTATTGTCAAAGAGAAAAAGTATTTCAGTTTAAAAAGACAACATTTTCCAATCATTATTTTTCTTATCATTATTATAATTTCTGGAGTGTGTGTGCGTACGTGTACACTTCAAATTACACAAAGCACACACACACAAAGCTGTGTGGGCATCTCGTGTGTTTGTGCGTGTTGGCGTTGCATTGGCATGGCTGCGTTGGCCATCTGCGTCTGGCGCTGACATTGGCGCTAATGGCGGCGGCTAATGGCGCCTCATTAGTGAGTTAGCCATGATGGCGCCATCTGATGCGTCACTTGTTCACAGCTAAACGGCGGAAAGAGTCAACAGCAAAATGGTGAAACAACTAAATGGTTAGAGGGCCAAAAGTGCGAAATGGCTAAAAAGTAAACTGCGAAATTCTTTAGCAGATCATTTTTTTATAAATAGAGAAGCAGATAAATTGCCAAAAAGGACTTCATGGCTAAAACTTAAAAAGCAAATGGTGAACGGATATGAAAATGGAACACGGCAGCATGTTGTAGCAGTCAGGCTAACCGCTAACCTTACGTGGCGGCCATGTTGGCAGGGGCAACAGTCGCATCAAGGTCGATGCATGGACATTGAAATGAAGTTAGAAATGGATCATTTCTCAACCAATTATTTTTTGTCATTGCCAAAACGTGTGCAATCAATACAGAACATTGGAAGTCAAAAAGAAAAGATTTATTTGTATTCATCAAATCGGTGTGCACAACTGCATGCCGACATGCGTGTTCACATGTTCTGTGTGTTTTCTTGCCGTCTGCATGGAAAGCCATCACTTCGCAATTCAAAAGGGGCGTGTCATATTGACTTGTGTCGGTATCTATGATGCTAACAGCCAAAGGGCTAAATAGCAAAACGGCCACAAGTGTAAATAAATAGCTGAAAAGCGTGAAATTCCACAGAATGAGAATTGTGCCTTTTCCCAAGAAGCAGAACGTCCGTTTGAAGGGAAGCGCACACTTTTAAGTGGTAGCGCGATGAGGCGTCCGTCTGTCCATGGCCGGCCGGCGCACGGGTACGGCAGCTGGAGGTTCAAAGGTCAAGCGTGTTGCGCGTGGAACCGCTTGTCGACAACGATGGGCGGGAGGCGCTCCGGGTGGGAGGGGCTCCGGCGGGAGGCGCTCCGGGTGGGAGGGGCTCCGTCGGGAGGCGCTCCGGGGGGGAGGGGCTCCGGCGGGAGGCGCTCCAGGTGGGAGGGGCTCCGGCGGGAGGCGCTCCGGGGGGGAGGAGCTCCGGCGGGAGGCGCTCCGGGGGGCCATCTGCAGCTCCACAAATGATGCTCCTTTTTACCGAGAGGACTGCAAACGCATCACGCGCGCATCTCAAGTCTTGCTAGCTTAAAAACAGATCAACGCTGCGTAACTAAACGGCTAAACCGATAAATGGCTTCATAGCCAAATGCATCAATGGTGAGTGACTGAATTGTTAAAGAGCTCATTAGCTCAACGGCTAAATAGCCAAAGTACGTCAAGTTGACGGATTTTTTTCTTCTTTTCTGTGCATCATCGCCTTCTTGTCACGTTTTGGTGAGCGGTCGGAACCAGCAAGGCCGGCGCAGTCAGCAGAGCTCCATAAGAATGTGGCTGACGTTCCCATCACACCTTCCAGCACCAAATTCCTTCTTCCTTTTTTTTCCAGTTTGCTTTTGTTGTTGTTTCCGATTTGAAAGTCTGCTAACAATAGTTGTGCGAGTGCGCCGCACGTCGTTGCCAGCGCGGTTGTAAAGTTGCAACGTCAAGCATATGCAGTCCAATCTGTTGCGTTATTTATGGCCAACGTGCACGAGCGTTTCACGCCTCCTCTTCCAGCGCCGCGTGACTCTCATTAACGCGTCATTAAAAGCATCGTCCGCATGATTCTCCTTTCGCACTTGCGGCAGCCAAACCACCGGGCGGCAACAAGCGCAAGAAGAAGATGTGAACAAAACACCAAAAAGACAGAAAAGCAGAAAGTACGCCAACGTTTACTGGATCTTTCCATCTCATCGCGGGATTCTGATTTTGTACGAAAGTCACATTTGACGCGTCCGGCGGCCGAAAGCTTGAAAGCCGACGGCTTTTGATTTCACGACGTCGCCACCAATTGATTGCGGTGGATTACAATTCAATTCCCCAATTCATGACGAGGAAAATCCCATTCGGATTTCATCTCTTGACCGCAATTACGACCAGCAATCGGAGTTCAAGCAGGCAGACAAAAAAAATGCAAATATGATCATGTCAAGCGCACTTCTTATTTGTCACCTTTTCTGGGCCGGATCCGTTGAGGGACGCGGATGCGCGTTTACACTCCAAGCGTCCGTTGAAAAGGTTTTGTTGCCGTTGACGACGGCCAATCGCCGCATTTGCGTCATGGCAACACGCACACACATTTGAGTCATGTGTGTTGTCATCACAGCGGGAGCCTTTTTGAATGGGAGGCGGCCATCTTTTGCGCGGCGGCGTGACCTTCAGCCAAATCTTTCGGCTCATTTGCGTGCGGGGGCGGGGCTAGAGAGGCCGCGCTCAAACATGCCGCTGACTTTTGGAGGTCCGCAGGTGCGCTTCCGTTCATCGTCACAACATTTGGCACGAGCATCGGGTGCGGAAAACGAGAGAAATGTCGTCGACGTTGACGAGATGACGGCACAAACACGATTGGTGATATCAACATTCAAACGATATCAACATCAATGGCACCAATCGTCATCAATAATATTGATCACTTTGCTTCATCAAAGCCCCAATTTGCTATTTCATGAATATTCATTTACGCTCTCATCAAGCTAACAGCGGAAGCCGTAACGTGTGCAAGCCAACACACACACGAGAAAAGACGACCTCATTTGAATATAAATAGCGTGGGTAAAGTGTTAATTAAGCTAACGAGCTTCAAATGTTCACACACACTTTTGTCTTAACTGATTAACATCTCTCACACACACACACATATATATATATATATATATATATATATGTGTGTGTGTGTGTTTTTATCTGTCCCATCTTCCATAATGTGCGTGCGTGATGCTGCGTTTTCTCATCTTCCTTCTTCCATATGACTTGCGTATAATTAGCATGTCATTATAATGTCATTACGAGGTGTTAAGTCATTAACACCTTTGAATGTTCTTTGGCGCCGAACCTTTCCAAGGCCAAGTCCACATTTTTGCTTGTTAATCGGTACCTGGGCTACGTTGAAGCACTTTGTTTGCATATTTGTTGGATATGCAAATGTTTGGGCGCGATGCAAATACTTCACTTAATTGCACCCATTGAGACGTAAGCCACGGCTTGAATTGTACGTACGCCGCAATAAGTATTTGACTTTCCTGTCCAGTATTTTTACCTGTAAGTAAGTACTTGTAGTGGACTTGACTTACGGGCGCAAAAGTGGGCGGGACACGAGCCGTCAATCAAGTGTACAAGGAAAATTGCTGCGTCATTAAGATGTCAAAAAAGAAAAGACATTTTTCTGACTGATTCCTCGTTTGTTTCCATGGCAACACGACGAGACCTGACTTTGGACGGTGTTTTTCAAACGGATTCTTGTGAGGACTCAACAGCAATGACGAGAAAAGATCATTTGATTGACTTTTATTTTTCAAACATGAACACCGGAAGTACAAAGTGTTCCGCTTTTTTGGCCCCGCCCCTTTTTCATGGGAAGACCACTTGAGAGAATTGTCACCGGGGATAAAAGTAGTGCATGGTCACATGACCTCCAGAAAGAAGCGGATGAAGACGAAGAGCGATTGCAAGCATCTTCCTTTCTTTGACGACGTCCTCGAAAGACGCCCGCAAACGGACGCGCACGTTCAGCAAACCGCCGATTGGTCGCCTGCAACTAACTTTGATTTTTCAAGACATTCCTTCAAATTGATTCAAATCTTCGTCTTTCTTGTTTTCCAGCTTTCGCTTCAATTGAACTTTGACGGAAGTCCTGCGTGCGTGCGTGCGTGCGTGCGTGCGTGCGTGCGTGCGTGCGTGCGTGCATGCGCTGGTCTTGTTCCCAGACGTCCTCCAGACTGGCGTCCGTCTGTTCGTAACAGACGCCGTTTGCTTTTCTCACGTTATTAATACACTTCTTTCTTTTTTTTAAAGGACATCCATCATGTCCAAATGATTTTTTGCATCCAAATGTTTTGTTGCGTTTCTGGAATGCAACAAGCAAGCGGATGCGGAGTCACGTGACGCTTACTTCAAACGCGCCTTTCGCTCCGCCGTCCTCAATTCGACCCGATTGTGACGTCACTGCTTGCGGTTCATTTACATAACCCCACCCACACCTCCAAGTTCCTCAGCCAATCAGCAAGCGAGAATGCAAATGTGTGATTGTTGACTTCCCACATGATGCTAACGTTAGCTCGCGTTGGGGAATTTTGGTCTTGAAAATCAAGTAAGTTCTTTCTCCATCTCAGTCCACGTGAACGGCCCGCGTTAGCCGCGTTAGCCGCGTGAGCCGCGTTAGCCGCATGAGCCGCGTGAGCTCAGTGGCCGGCGATGCCGTCGGCGCATCGGCCGGGGCTCCGCTGCGTGGCGGCTCGCCATCTGCTGACGTGCTGGCTGCCGCCTTTGGAGCGTTTGCGTTCCGCTTCGGGCGATTCCTCCTCCAGCTTCTGACGCTTGTGTTTGGTTCTGCGGTTCTGGAACCACACCTTCACCTACACGCGCAAACACATGCGTGCGGGTGTCAGGACAGGCTAACAAGCGACATGCTAACATACGGAGACAAGGCTAACTAGACGTAGACTTTTTTTAGAACAAGTAGTTGGAACCAAGACTTCCCTCGCCGTCACTCGACAATATTACAGAAAAATCTTACACACCCGAACTAACACACGTTACACTGTAGAACTTTGCACTCTAGACCAGGGTTCTGCAACCTGCGGCTCTGGGCCCAAATGTAGCTCGTTAGTCCCGCTCCTGCATGCGGATGTCTAAAAAAATGAATAGAAATTTCTTGTTTGTTTTGTTTTGTTGTTTTTTTTTACATAGGGCCAGGGTTTTATAGACAAAATATTCTTTAAATGAATTAATGATTTAGATTTTTTTATTATGAATAATTAAATATTCAAGTTGTCAGAAAAAGAGACCAAAAAGTTTAAATAACCTATACATGTCCAAAAAGTAACCATAAAATGTCCAAAAGCTAAATAATTTGGAATTGCCAGAAAAAAATAGTCAGAAAATTATTATTTCTATTTTTTTAAAGGCAGAAGAGATATACTATAAAATGTCCAAAAATCCCCCAAATTGGCAAAAATGTCACAAAATAACAAATGTCTAAAAATAGCCATAACATGTCAAGTTGCTTCACATCTTTTTTGTGTGAAAATGACCATAATGTGTCAGAAATTTGACAAAAAGTCTAAAAATGTGTGAAAAATTACAAACACCCCAAAAAACGGAAGACGAAAGTTAGAATGAAATGAATCTCAAAGTTTTGGTTGCTGCATATTTTGTGTTCTGGTGCAGCTCGAGTTCGGCCCTTCAGCAAATTGACGAACACAAACACACTTTTTTTTGGTTTTGGTTTGGTTTTGCGGCTCCAGACAGATTTTGTTGCTATTTATTTGGCCTAAAATGGCTCCTTTTGACAGTAAAGGTCGCCGACCCCTGTTCTAGACAATTCCCACCTGAGCCAATCTAGAAACCGGCGCCTTAAAACCTGCAGCCAAACATACCTTCCGTCCTTTGACACAGCAGAACAAACCTGACATGTGATCATTTCCCGCCATTTTCACATGACAATACGTTCGACAAACTTCCATTCTAGACATGTTGACACTTCCAAGCGCGAAAATGGAAGTGGCGTTCAAGAAACGTCCACCGCCGACGTCTCACCTGTGTCTCGGTGAGGCAGAGTGCCGAGGCCAGCTGTTTCCTCTCGCCGCCCACCACGTAGTGGTTTTTGTCGAACGCTCGCTCCAGACGCAGAAGCTGCGAGGGAGAAAACGCCGTCCGGATCCGTTTGGGTTTGCGCGAGAAAGCGCCGTGCAGCAGGAAGTTCTCGGCACCGCCGTCGTCACCTGAACGCACAAACAGGAAGTGAAGCTCACAGCGGTGTTTAGCACATTAGCAATGCTAATGCTATCAATCACATTGGCCCAAACTTACAAGCTCGACTCAACGTTACAGCCTAAAAGCAACTTTTACAACCCGGGACCGACCCGAACCACGCAAAGAAAAACCTTCGTCACTCCGGCACCCGACACTCGAGAACCAGCATCCGGCACCCGAGCCCAACCTTACAGGAAGTTGAGCTCACTTTAGCACGTTAGCGACGCTAATCCAATCCAAAAGCCTTCCCTCATCTTTCTTGTCATTCTTTTGCTTTTATGTTTGCCGTCCGTTTGGGATCCGAGAAAGTAGAACGAGTGGATCGGATTTGTGTGGCGCGTGTGCGGTTCAACGTCGGCCAACGCCGTGCGTGTGTGCGGCGTGATCCTCGGTTCAAACGCTTGATATGGTTTACATAAAAACAAAGGTGTAAATGTTGGGCCTGGAAAGATCGGTCGCCGCCGTCACGCCGCACGCAAAAATGTCGGTTGACTCGGCGGCCGGCAGGACAAAGGCGACAACAATGACGGCGGGCGCCAGACGGCGGCGGCGGCGGCCGTGTGACATTCACATGCAAAGCGCACGCAGGATCAACGGCAAACTCATTCGCTGACCGCGATGTGCCGGGCCAGGATGCTTCCGCAAATCGAACATTAGAAATGGGATTGGGGGAGGAGCCAATGAGTCTGAACGTCATTGGCTCATCTTTGAGCGACACGTCACCACAGTTATTTTACGAAAAACTAACGGAAAAAATACAATTCAAAAAACGATTTCATTAACAAAATAAAATAAAGACGAAAATGAACCGAAGCATTTCATGAATACAAAACGAACTCTAATTAAAGTGAAAACGTTCTTGGTTTGAATCTTTGGAATGTGAAGCGGAACACGCTGTGGGAAAGACGGACCTTCCCACTGGGAAACGAGTGCTGAGCGTCCACAGCAGTGGGAAAGCGTCCTTCAATTGGATTTGAAAAAAGATACTGCGGCAGATATGGATGCTGCGGCGCCACCACCTCGCACCCGCGCATTGGAGGCTACAGTATCCAAACGGACCCACAAGTACATCAACGCGTGCAAATAAATACATGAATAAAAAAAACGTTGCTTTATCTTGCATTTCGTGATTGCGTTCAAATGTTCCGATTTTTTTTGCCACCTGGCGGGCTCCGCCCACAACAATGCAAGAAGCCGATCGACTTCAATTCAAGGTCCCTAAAAAGGCGTGGCTGCACGTTCCGGGTCACCGGGGCGAGCCAGGCCAAAGCAATCAACCTCAGCCGACTGTCAGCTGCTTGGACTGCTCGGGTCTGGCTGGCCCGCCCGCAACGCACCCACAATGTTGGATTCTTCAAGCGCTAAAGTCAGCATGGAATATTTTCATGTCCGTCGAGTTCACTGTTAAAAATTCACAATCTGAAGGCACAGACAACAAAAGTCCATAAAACACCAGCACGCACACAGACAGGAAGTGATGAAGAGTGTGTGTGTGTGTGTTTGTGTCAGACGGCGATGATGACGATGATGATGATGATGATGATGATAAGCAGGCATCCCCCTGGCACAGGAAACAAGTCGGGACTTGTGCTGTGTGCTCGTCACAAACGCACCTGATCATGCTCATTAGCATATTTGCATCACACACTCATTTGCATATTAGCCACGCCGCTAACCAGCTGAGTGACGGGATAACTTTCTCTTTCTTGTTGGAGCAACACACTAATAAACACACACGCGTGGTCATGGTACTATCTTTGTGGGGCCATCTCATTGACATGATGCATTTCCAAGCCCCTTCCCCTAAACTAGGGTGACCAAATGTGTCCTCTTTTATGTTCTCACGTTTTTATAAATTCCTGAAAATGTCTGCTTGGCGTTGCGTGGCTAAAAATAGGAGGTGACGTACACCGCCGCGGCAAGTGTCCTCTTTTTGTGGAAGTGGGAATATGGTCACCCTCCCCCTCCCCCTAACCGTGAAAATTGATTGAGTTTTGGACTCACAGGGACCACCAAAATGTCCCCACAATTTCAAGTCGGTCCCCACAATGGTAGTTAAACCTGGAAAAACACGCGTGTACAAAAGCACACGTAAACACACACGAACAAATGAATACAAGCACAAACACAATTTGAGTCACACGCTAGCAAGGGTTACACACACACACACACACACACACGCGCGTGCACAGGCCTATTTGACGAGGGGGGGTCAACCAGGCCCTCCATGCAGGCCTTGAGGCCCCTGGGCCTTCTAAATGTGCGCGTGATGTCATCATCACATTGATATGATGGTTGGTGTGTTATTTTAATCACTGATCGATGACGTCACCAGAAGGATTTCTCAATCAAATGGAAATCCCAAAAGAAACGCAGAAATGTCGGCGGCAAAACATCATGTTAAAAAATGAAACGTCAAACAGCTTGCTTTTGTTTTCGTTTCCATTTAATTTGTTGCAAACAAATCCACCTGATGTTTTTTTTTCTTTCTTTTTTATGATCAACAACCGTTGAATGTTCTATTCAATTAATTTATGATGTGCAGTTTTCAAATGCACACGTCTCATGAACATGAAATTGTTTCTTGCATTTGACGCTTTGAGCTGACATGAAATTACATTAGTTTATTTTTAAAAAAAGAAGTGTTTTTTGTTTTTTTAATACTAATAAATGGGGGGGGGAAAACTATACAGGAGAGTAAAACTAACTTTTCTTGTCTAGAATGTAAAGCCGGATTTGGAATAATGCACATTTGGATCTTTTATTTCCAAAGGAGAATTGAATGCATTAGAAAACAATGGTTTTCGTTTTCATTTGATCATTTTGGTGATCAGATTTTCAGTTTTGAAATTTCAATGTTTCATTTTGCAGGTTTCTTTTGTTTTTTAAATTATCTTCCCTTTTTGAGGGATCATATAATAAAAGACAATGTCTCCTCAATTGTTTTCGTCTCATTTACAAATTGTCCCTGGGTCTTACAAATCTAGAATTGTGAAGACAAAAAAAAAAACACTTTTCAATGACTCGTTTTGTCATCGTTGTATTCTAAACAAATCGCTTGAAAGATTTGTCTTAAATGCAATTGCCCATGAAAAGGCGCGGGGGGGGGGGGGGGGGGGGGGTTCTAGTTTTGTCGAGCGCTTTTTCGCTTTTCATGAGAAACATTTTTCATATGAAATCCAACGTGACGTCCCAACTTGACTTTGTTTATTTTTGCAAGTCAAGTCCTGTTTTGTCGCATTTTGCTGACACGTCCTCCTGCTGCGTTTTGGGTCCTGAAAGGAGCTCGCGTCTTACCTGGCAGCGCGTGCGCGTATCTGTGGTGGTTGTGGAGGATCCAGGAGGCGGGGGGGCCCGCACCCGCGGCAGTGGCGGCGGCGGCGGCGGCGGCGGGGGGGTACAGCAGGCTCACGCCGCCGAGCCCGGGATGATGCCGGCCGAACACGTGCAGTCCAAAATTGGCTCCGACCGACGAGTACGAGGCCCGGACGTCCCCGGGGCCGCCGGGGAGGGGACGCAGGGCCTCCGGGAACCGGAGCGCGGTGGGCCGGATGGGCTCCTCGAAGGCGGTCCGGACGCTTTGGACGCTTTGGACGCCGGCGGGCCGCCGCTGCTGCTGCTGCTGCTTCCCGACCAGAGCCTCGATGGAGAAACATTTCTTGACGCCCCCGAGCTGCTGCGGCTGCAACATGGCGGCCGGACGAGAGCCCCGAGTCCCCGACTCCCGAACCCGAAGCTCACAGCCGAACCATCCCGCTCCTCGGGACACCTGTGCGCGCCCGTGCGTGCGTGTCGCCTTCTTGGTCCTGGCGTGCGTCAAGGCGCCAAAGTGACGGGCGAGTGGCGGGAATTAACTCCGACGGCGAAGTGGACCCCCTCGCAATACCCCCACCCGCAAAAAAACTTCTCACCTCCGAGGAGCCAACTTGAGTGCGCGCGTGTGAGACGCGCACGCAACACACCTGCCAGAGCTTCGCCCTCCCATGCGCATGCGCACAAGATGACGACGAGCAGCAGGAAGAACAACAACAAAGTTCGTCAGGCTTTCAGCACCTGTCATGTCAAAATGCAAGTCGACCCCAAATCAGTCCACAAATCCAACAATCTCAAAATGATCCATCCTTTGAAAAATAATCCAAATCCAAATCATTTCAAATAAAAGAATCCAAATCTAATGTGATTGATTTCTTTTGTTGGATTGGATTCTCGAAAGAACTGCATCGAAATATTCGGACTGCATGAGCCAAGATGGATAACACACACACACACACACTGCATACTCGAAAAGAATTAACCGTCACATTCATTTCAAAGTCAATATAATCACAAATACATCGAATTAATCTTGCTCCATTTTGAGTGCAGTTTCTACACATTATCAGCTAAAAAAGAAAGAAAGAAGACGACGCAACGAAGTCGCATCAGTGCCTAAATGTTGATTTTAAAAACGAGGCTTTTGATGCGTCCATTTTTTTTCACTTTGATTTTGATTGCGTCGTCAATTGCAATTGGCAAGTGTCAAATTTTGATCTATTTATTCATGACTTATTTCATACAAGCAGGTCTATGAGTATTTGCACGCGTGTTTGTCTAGAAACAAACACATTTCGAGGACAAAATGAATGCGAGTCATCGTGAATATCATGACAATCAACGATGCACGTTGAAAATAAAGAATAGTGGCAATTATTGACTTATTATTAAAAGATTAATGACTCATTATGATATCAGCTAATTAAGTACTGACGCAAGTTTGGACAATGAAGTTGGGTTTTCTCTTGATGCTCCAACTTGGATGAGCCCGCGTCAGTCTCATCCAGCCTTCCGTCTGATTTCATTTTGCCGTGCATATGTTTGAAAGATGCGGCTCGAGATTCTCCAGTTGTATGCAGGCCTTTATGCAAATCAGCTTTCATGTGAAAATCAAGCAAACATCCAGAACAAACAAATACAAAAGCAGTCAAACGTCAAAGCATAAACGCAAGCGTTAGTAACCGTCAAAGTGCATTTGGTAAACTGTCATATAGATTAATTACCAAATCACTGTAAAATAAATAAATAAATAAATAATTATAATAATAGAAAAAACAGAAACTAGAGCTGATTCAAATCAATGGATGTCATTTTCGGACTCCGAAGCCTAAAATGAGGGAGAAACTATTTAAATAACAACAATAATCATCTTTGGCAGTCAGAACCCCCCCCAAAAAATGTTGGCAGTGTTTCAAATAGATGAACGATAGTCGGTGATTATTATGCAAATCGATCCGAAATCAAGTTAGCGCTTCATTATTGTGTTAATTGAATTGAAAGGTTAAAAAAAGAAAAAAGATCTGAACTTGTATATGTTGCCTGTTACAAATGTTGCCACCTGTACCCGACCAGTAGACCCCTCCCTCACAAGTGGACCCCCCCCTGTGGATCACTTCATCTTCATTAGCTACATTAGCGATTAGCATTTGTGCCCCAGGCCAAGCGCGTTTTCGCATCGCAGCTACCAATCAAATGAGGCGCTGAGGCCAGGCCACGCCCCCTCATTAGTCAACAGGAAGTACACGTCTTACCTGTGAATGTGTGTGCACGTGCGTGTGCGTGTGGGAGCGGAGGGGGGGTCGGGATTTAGCATGACGAGGAATGTCAACAGCCCTCTGGCGCCCCCCAGTGGCTCAACTGTCAATCACATGACGAGCACATCAAAACGACAATTTCAACTTAGTAGTACCGAACGGTAACAACCTGGCTCGGGTACACATTTTTTTTATTTTAAACTAGAACTATAAACAAGCCATATGACTTTCCAATATATGACATCGCTAAACTTGGAAAAACATGGACAAATGTTCATGTTCTTTCTAGAAAATATCTTTTTTTTTTTAATGTAGAACCTTCTAAAAGAATACATTAAATTAAATTTAACTAAATTCAACTTTTCTTTGCTAGATGTGCCAGAAAATCAGATATTTAAAAAATAATAAACTTTCCCCGGATATATAACTTTTCTGTCTGTCAAAGATGTTTAAAAAGTTTTTCTTGAAAATATTTCCTCCAAAACATGAACTTTTCGGCAAAAATATTTGTTACCCACAAAATATACACAACTGTCAAACCTTTACAACTTTTTAGGATGACATGTTAGACTTTTTTTTTTTGGGGGGGGGGGGGGGCGTGATTTTTGTCATCAGATGCATGAGAGTACTGTATGTTTTATTGAGTCATGGCGACAAAAAAATTGAACTAAAGCTCACAGCACTTGAAGATAAAAACGAAGATAACAGTTCAGTCCACAAAGTAAAAAAAAGAAAAAGAAAAGTGCGGGTGCATGACAATTTGTATTTTCACAACAAAAACGCATCTTTGGTAAACAAAACACTGGCGGATTCAAACCAGCAGCTTCAACTGAAGCTACATGCTAATATGCTAATGGCACACGTCAACATATAGCATTTGAAAATGACGACATGTTAACTCTAAAAATGCATTGTTACGAGAAAAAGCTACATGCATGCTACTGTAACATATCAACATGAGGTCATGCTAAAAAATCGTATCTAGAAAAAGTTACATGTTGACATGCTAAGGTGGCATTTCAACAAAGCAGCATTTGCACATGAGGAACTCGTTCTTAACTAGAAGAAGCTACATGCTAACATGACAATATGTAGCATTTGAACATGTGGACATGCTAACAACACATGTGCCAGTAAACTCAAACACCTTTAAAAAAAAAATAATAATAATTAAATGATGCATTTAATTATTAAAAAAAAAAAGAGGGCCGGGACATGCTAATATGTTAGCATTCCCGCAAACTGAGCGTGACATCACAGTCACGTGACTCAGCATCAGGCACTGCTGAAGTTTTGAATAGGTTGTGGCTTTCTATGCTGAAAAAAAAGAAGGAGAAAAAAAAGGTTAAAAGCGTCTCTTGCGCTTGTGAAATCAAACTTTGTAATTCTGTCCGGGTGGGGGGGTGGGGGGGGGGGCTGCTGGAGGAGTGACTAACATCCGCAGAAGCGATCAGGAGGGCGCGACGGTGGCGGCGGCCATGTTGAGAGCGGGGAGTGCGTCCCGATGATTGAGTTTGAAGAGCAGCTGCTCTTTCTCCTGCGTCAACGTCTTGTTGAACAAACGCTGACGCTCCAACGACGCACACGCCTCCTCGCGCTCACGACACGCGCGCCTGAAGCGCAACAACAACAACAACAGCAGCACTCTTAGCACACGCACACACCGCGGACCGTCTCCAGTCCCAAAAGGTCTCGTCCCATCAAGACCGGCTGACTGTGATATTGCTGTGGTGTCCAAAGTCAGGTCATGGAGGGCCGGAGTCTTGCGGCATTTGGATGTTTCCCTTCTCCAACACACCTGAAGCTCATCAGCAAGCTCTGCATAAGCCTGATAATGATCCTGTTCATTGGAATCAGCCGTCTTGGAGCAGGGAAACATCCAAAAGGTGCAGGACCCGCTTTGGACCGCACTGCGATCACGTGAACAAGATTTTGCTCAAACTGAAAAGATTCATAACAACACGACTCGTCACGTTAGCTTTGTCAAATTTTATTTGGGGGATTTACAAGCGTTGCTTCATTTTTTTGTTGATGTTTTTTTGTCACTGTGACTCAATTGGTTTAAGTATTTGTACAAACAACATTTGTACATGTCTAAAACTTTCTATAGATTTGATTTTATAGGAGATTTTTAATTGTTCCAGAAAATGTATCTTATATCTTTGAAATATTCCATAAAGTTGCATATTTTCTGTAAAAAAAAAAAAAAAAGAAGGTTATCCTGAAGAAAATCTTATTTTTAAGAAGATTGTTTTTTTTCTGAGAATGTATGTTTTCTAGAAAAGTTTCATATTTCCAGAAGCAGTATTTATGCTTCAATCAATATTTTACAAGCCGCCTTATTTTCTAAAAAGTATTCTTAAAAAAAAAAAGTTTTACATTTTTCAAGAATAAAATCCTACAACAACATATTTTCCACAAAAAAAGTATTGTTTACAAAAGTTGGATATTTCTGGAAAAAAATGTTCCTGAGAAAGTCCTCTCTTTTCTAGAAAAATATTTTCTCCAGTCTTATTTTTGAAAAAAGTATTTTTCAGAAAATGGCACGTTTTCAACACATTCATATTTTCCAGAAAAAGTGGACATGATTTTATTTCCTAGGAAGGAAAAAATAATCTTTTCTTGAAAACAATTCCTGGAAGTCATATTTTACAAAAAAAAACTTGTTTATGAAGAAGTGCTTTTGAAAGTCTTTTTATTACATATATAGTTTTCCCTCCAAATTAGTATTTATTTATTTTTAAGAAAAAGGTTTTATTTTTTAAGTTGTATATTTTTGTACATTTGTATAGTTTTCTATCTCCAGAAAAAGTGGTCAAAAGTTGTCCATTCTCAAGAAAGTTGTAATTTCAAGAAACAAGTTAGCTTTTTGGGGGGAGGGGCCTGAAAAAGTGGCCAATTGATGCATTTTTTGCAAATTCTTTTTGAAGGAAAGCGTACTCACTGCAGGATGTTTTGACTTTTGTCCAGACGAACTCGCAAGTCTTCGTTTTGCTGCAAGGTTTGCGCCAAGTGATCCTCGGCGCAGGATTTCTCCTCCGCCTGAAAGGCAACGAGTGCGTCAAAAACGCCGCCGAGGACGCCGGCGGGTGTTTTTGACGCAAGCACAAAATGAAAGCTGATTTGCTGCAATCGTGCACGACTCGCCGCTTCACAAATGGGCTTGATGCCGCGGACGTCCGGCTTTTACACACGAGCGCCGTTTCCGCCTTCCAACACCCGCACCCCCCGACCGCAAACGGAAACAAAGACCCGGAAGTCCCGCCTCCTCCGTGGCATATACCTTATTGGCGTGTTTCTTTCTTTTCCCCCCAGTAGGAGCACGATTTCCTGACCAACTTACGATCATGACACAAAGCCGCATGTGTCGCTTGCGTCGTGCGCGTGCGTGTGTAAGTGCGTGTGTAAGTGCGGCCTCACCAGCTGCTCCATGCGTTGCAACTTCCTGTTTTGCTCCCTGAGAATTTCACTCTTCATCTCGATGACGAACAGCAAAGACTCCTGCTCCGACTCCCAGAATGCACCTGGACTGCCATGCGCCTGTCACGTTTCATGATGGGCGGTGAGGTGGACGCGGCCGCCGGTTGCCATGGAGACGCAGGCGGGCGCGCGCACTTACCTGAATGTTCCTGAGCAGATCTTTCTTGAAGGTGGACTCTTGGACACGCCTCTTGAGGTGGTTGTAGCGTTCCAGCTCCGCCTTCAACTCGCTCACCTCCACCTTCACACACACAAGCAGGCCGATGATGTCCGGCGCGCGACGGTGGGCGCATGTGCCACATGGTTGCCATGGTTACCTTCAATAGGTTCTCACTGATGTGAAATTTCTCCGTCAGTTGAACTTTGATCTCCTCGTGAGCTCGCTCAATCTCTGTCAAAGGAAACTGGACCATCACAAACGCACGCACACGCTGCGCAGGATCGGAAACTTGAGAGCAATTTGGCCGTCAAAGGATGCAATTTTTTTTTTTAAATCATCATAAATGAGGTTGCAAGACACACAGTCACATATTTAGTCAGACAAAGTCAAAGGTGCAACGTGACTAGATTGATGATGTTGGTCCAGCAGCAATGTTTTCGTTTATCCTGATAATGTTTGGGAAATTGTAAATCCGTTACATTCAAAAGTCCAAAACAAAACACTTCACATCATCGCCGTCTGACACGCACGCACGCACACAACATAGAAAAGGCAATTGTGAGTACCGTGCACATGTTGTTGGTGTTGTTGTGCAGTTTGTTGTCGTTGTTGCTGATGAACGTCGTTGAGGTGCGCGCACGTCTCCGTCTTGTCCTTCACAAACAGCAAAAAGGACGCACGCAGGACACGTTAGCCACGTTAGCATGTGACGGGCGCACTTGTTGTGCAGCACGGTTATTTTAATTTTTGCAAGTTTCAGTTTTTTATTCATTTTCAGGGTGGCTTTGTTAGCTTGATGTTAGTTAGTTGTTGTTGTTTTTAATCATGTGTATGTTACTCAAGTACAAGATTGAAAAGTAGTCAGTCTTGCATCCAATTGTTTCAAAATTTTTTAAGCAAATTTACTGAAAATGCGCAAAACGGACACGCGACTTCTGGGGGACTCCGCCGCCGTAGGTGGCGCTGTACACCATTAAGAGATGTGATCCAGCAGTCATTTCAAAGAAGAAGAGGACCAGGAAGCGACTGCACCGTACGATGATGTCATGAGTTTGCTTTTGTAGTTCTTGATCAAACGTAGCGTTTCTTTGCTCTCCTCCATCTAAAATTGCATTAATATTCGCTTCATGACATTTGTATTTCATTTCTGAATTATATTTTTTTTTATATCCGTTTTTATTTTCACTATTAGTCATTTCATTATTTTGAATTTTGGCAGTTTTGATCCATACAGCCAGGATGAAATGATATTCAAATGAGGGGGCGGTCCTAAATGTGTCTTGGTTTGGACTCCGCCTTGTGGTTGTCGAGCAACTCAAGTTGCAAGTTGAGGTGACAGTGGACAAGATAGTCGTCCATTACTGGAGTTCTCCAATGTAAGCCGGCGAGACTTCCTTGTTGGCGGCGTTTAAGCCAAGACACGCTTAGGACCGCCCCCTCATTTGAATAACATTTCGTTCAAAATAAATAAATAACTAAATTTTGTAAAAAAATGACTAAGAGTGAAAATAAAAACGAATATATAATATAAAGTATATCGTTGTTTTTATTTCCATACATTTTTTTGATTTAATTGCATTTATTAATTTTTTAATGTACGTTTTTTCACTTTGAGTCATTTATTTCTTTTGAATTTTGGCAGTTTTGGTCCTCCATACGCGCGTGGCGAGCTCACCTTGTCGAGGATGGCGAGCACCAGCGTGCACACTTCCTCGTCGGCGTGCTCCTTGAGAAGCTCCGCCCTCTGCGCGCCGCCGTCGGCCGAGAGCACTTCCTTCAGGATCCTCGGCTGGCGCTCCAAGCGTTCCAGATGCTTCTCCAACGCCGCCTTGGCCACGCCCACACCGCGTCGCTCGGAACGCGCACGCTTGGCTGAGGGCGGCAAGCACAAAGATGACATCGCTTCCTCGAACAGCACAAGACGCAGACGCAAACGCACGCACGCGCACCCTGACCTCCATCTTGCCGGCTGTTGTCTGAGTGGCCTTTCTTGGTTTTCTTCTGCAACAAAAAAGCAACCGAGCGAGACGTCAGCAACGTTTGCAGCAAAAGACGCTGGACGCAGGCTGACGGGACGCTTCGGTGAGGGGGTTCGACGACGCCAGCAGATGTCGCCAGAGAGACGACGACGACCACCACCACCCAAGACCGGCGCTGTCGCTATCCGATCGTTTGAAATGGATTCTCTTCCCGATTACGCCATCAAATAGACGGCTGCTGCTTGTTTCCCGTCCAACAAACGTCGCTCGCACACGGATCGGTGAAAACGCACATGGAATGCTCATCACGACGTTTTGGAAGAATTTGGGGACTTACAAAAGAAAGTCCTTGTCACTTGGCGTTGACGCAGATTTCTGCCAGCCTGCGCAATCTCTATCCGGCCTCATTCTGTATGAAATTGTTTGAAAGTGCTGGTTCCACTTTCAAAGTGTGTTAAAAGACCTTTAAAAATGCTATGAAAACATATTCTTCAACTTTTCCAATATTGCGGATTTGACTTCTTGCGGGCGTGAGATGGAACGATGGAGGGCTTCACCGCAATTCGCCTTTTGCAGACGGGAGGACAAGGGGCCGCGCTCCGCCCAGCGCTCTGCACATTGCGTCATTCCCGTGATGTCATACTTGGCACGTCTTCAAACGTCTTTCGCTGCAGGAATGTCGCCAATGGACACGAAATCTAAAAAGTCAAAGAGTGATGAAAAGGCCGCAAAATGTTTGCAGAGCGGAAACGCACGGAAGAGAATTAGGGCCGGTGAAGAGAGAGAGAAAAAAAAGGCTTGGCAGGATTCTGACTTTAAAGTGAGAATTCTGCCCAAAAAAAGAAATTCTCTCTTCACTAGCCCTAATTCGCTTCCTTCCGTAGGAAACGCAGTGCCTTGGCCCAAAAGCACTTCAAAATGTGTAATAAAATAAGAGAAATATTTCATTTTCATTGAAAAGCATCATAGCGCCATGCTAATTACTAGTTAGCTGTTATGCTAGCATTTGGATCCGGTCACATTAGGCAGCCTGAGCACGTCTGCGCCGCTAAGCCAATTAAGCAAGTAAACCAATTAAAGAGAGAAACATGTCAGTGCTGACCACACGCCGCTTTCTATTCTGAGCGACTCCAAAAGATTCTTGTACGCGGCTTCGGCGCTTACGTAAGAGACTCTCGCGCCGCACAGGGGAGGAAACGGGAAACGGACACGTCGCAGTCAACGCGAGCGACAGGAAGTCATCATCATCACGTGGTCTGCAGGGGAGATGTTAGCACGGTAGCGTTACACCTTTTAAAGGTACGGGCTGATGGATTTCTGCTGCGGTTCGTAAACACAACATTCAAAACTGACACTCAAGGAAGTCGCGGGCAGGAGACGACCAGGAACGAGCGTGAAACCGGTCCACCAATCAGGAGTGGGGATTCACACGGCGATATTTGCATATTCCACTGATGGAGGTAAAACGTCTCCGCCCGGAAATGACCCAGACGGGTCCAAACAAATTCGTCTGACTGTACCTTTAAGAAGGCTTTTGTTTCTGCGTCATTTCAAAGACTGCCCAGGTGTCTTGAATAGGACCCAACGCCGACCATATGGATTGTGTTAGGCCGGTGCGGATATTTGGCAGACACACACACACAAAATCCGATAAGTGAATGGTCCGATTCATTTCAAAACCATCATGAATAAAATTGCTTATCCTTGGCTGCCTTACAACAAAGTTAGGAATTACAGGCACATTTGATGGACTGCCCTTTAGCGCATGCACATAACTGACGCCATTCAAAAGTTGTCAACATGATGTCGCCTTTCATTTGAATGCAATTGATTGGGCGCGTGACGATGACGTCACTTTTGAAACGCTCATGCGAAAACGTTTGCTTGGTCTTGTTTGATTCAATAAATAAAAATAACTCGACTGTTGATCTGAACTAGACTCCATTTTGTTGTAGTTTATCAATACCCACTTCATCCCAAATAAGCGTAAAACGTGTTTTAAAAAAGAAGAAGAGTGAATTAGGGGTTACGAGGTGGTGACGTCATTATGTCCGTTCACGAGTTATGTGTAGAAAGTCGAAGACTGTTTGAACACGAGGCAGATTGAAAACAGATGTGCGCTCATCAAAGTTGCACTTTGTCCGCGTTTGTGCTCTTCGCCTTGCCGTTGTCGTCGGTTCGCGTACGTTGCCGTGAAAACGTTCGACTTTTGCCTTTGGTGGAAGTCTCGGCGGCTGCATGCGGAGCACGTTGCCCGGAGGGTGGCCTCGGACTCGGACCTCGGTCTCACCTTGCTGTGGCCGCAGCCCATGCCTGCTGAAGCCGCCTCGCCCTCGTCCTCGGCGGCGTCTTTGGAGAGCTTCGCTCTTCCGTCGTCCTTCGTCCGTCCGCCACCGCCGTGTGACCGCGAAAAAGTTTCGACGAGCCTGAGCAAAGTTCTTGAACGCACCGCCGCCCGGCCTGACGCGATGATGAGTTCACGGACGCCGCGGGCGCAGAGCTTCGGAAAAAATCCTGCCAAAGAAAACGACCAGTACAAGTTGTACTGTACAACATCGCAAAGGCTCCATACAACGAAGACAAAATGTGCTTGCTTGTGTTCCGTTTGGGATTTTACTGCACTTTGTTGCTGATGTATTGCAGGGTACAAACTTCGAGAATTTTGAGAAGGCCAACGTGGATGCGTTTGAGTTGAACTTTGAACTCTTGAAAATGTCAAATCTGCAGACTGACTCCGCCCACTTTAATCTCGTCATTGAATTTGAAGGGAAAATAAAAGCTTTACTATAGCCATGAAAGCATCAGCGGTGGAGGCCGGGACATGCGCAGAAGCGACGAACCTTTTGTCTTGCGCTTCAAATTTACCATAATAACTGCAAAACAACAAACCGAACAACATTTCTTCAACTGTCTGGAAGTTTTGAAAGCAACACTTTTGAATACAAGTGAAGCCATGAGACACATATGCGGGTTGAAATGCACATTTTTACAATATCAAATACTTCAACAAAGAAAAATCTATTTAGCAGTTGTTTTTATGTTGCCTTGGTTTTTCAATTTGTAAAATGCTTGCCGAATTTTGGCCACGGAAGAATTTTTATCTGTTGGAAAACCACTTGCATCTTTCTAAGCGCATGCAGCTTGCTGTAGGTTTGCAAACGCCTGTGCCTTCGCACTGCTCCAAGGAGACTCGCTGCTTTTCATCGGAAAGGAGTTGTCTGCTTCATTGGGTACATTATTTGCGCGTTTGCCTTTGTACCGGAACCGGAAAACAACAAAGGAACTGGAAGTCCACAGGCTCACGTTATTAAAAGGAACAAAAACAATCATACACATCCACGGCGTCGAAAACCACTGATCTGGTCAAAATCATTGATGGCTTAAACGAAAAAGTGCTGTATATGCACAACAAAAACAAGGAAGCGCCACCCTGTGGCGCGGTGCCACACTGCGGATTGTTACACGTCGTGTACATCACATTGTAGAATTCGTTTGTATTTGACTTTATTTTGGCCTCGACTTGGCAGTGCCTCATGCTGGAGCAACAAAGAGTGAATTTGTTTAAAAAACAAAAACGAACTGGATGAAGTGTCAAGAGCGCCTCTAGTGGCTGCAGGCCATTATGACAAAGGCTTGGAAGAGGCAAGCCACCCCCCCCCCCCATTTGAATGTCACGTTCGAGGATGGCAGAGAAAGCAAGCAAGAAAAGAAGCGAGCAGTTGTTGCGCCAACACAGAAACTTTGTCACGCTTCACAGAACAACTGCTGCTGCTCGAAATAGACACACGTGACAAATTCCACACGGGAGCTAATTGGCATGTGCGGCAGAGACAAAATTGACCACGACCAAAAGTGCGCACGTGCTGAACGCAAATAGATTAAAAAAATAATAAAGTCACGTCATCATTGTTGGCCTTCTTAACTCTTTGACTGCCAAAAACGTTAGTAAAAACCTACGGAGGGCCGCCAAGGACGTTAAAAGACGTTCTCCAATTTTTTTTTTTTTTTGGGGGAAACGGGTGGAGGAAAGCCTTGGCCAGCTGTGGTGAAAGTTTCAAGCAGATCTAGTTAGCCTAATGACTATTTTTGGCCCCTAGATGGCAGCAATGACTCTCTTTTGACAAGATTGGGTAGACGTCAGTAGAAGACGTGAGGCGGAGCTAGAGGGGACAATGGCTGGGGAAGGGAAGAGAACATGGCGACCGGTTGCAAGCAGCTCACGCTCGAGCAGTTTTTTTCAAAGACGAAAAGCATCGACCAACGCTAAAGAGCACATTGATGACGACGATGATCATCATCGATGATGATGATGGTGACTCCGAGGTTGACGCCGAAGTTGGAAGCGCTGGCGCGGCGGCTATGACAACGTCATAAAGGTTCACGGGCTAGCGATGCTAACACCGGAAAACGCGTAGCACAACCGAGCACGCTCAGGCGGACGTTCAATCAGACGACAAAGAGTACCCCGAGTCCAATGCATATTCATCGGAGGAGTGGGTACAGTCTGCTACTTGCTTTTTATTCCCCGGAAAAAAAGGCCATCAAGAAAGTGTAACGTCTGCACGCGAAATGGACAATCGAAGTGAAACGTATCTGTTGTGCAAATCCTGCTCCCTCTCCTTGCACGCAGGGCAGTGTTACAAAAAGAAAAACTGTATTTGAACCATCCACATAATTGTAAGTAGTACCACAGTTGCACACATTTGTAAATAGTTTGCGAAATTGTTTTGTCAAATTGTTACACTGTTGAATGGAAATAAACGTATTTTGCTACCAAAAAACACTTTTTCATTGTTCGTGGTAGCGTTTTATAGAAGTAAAGCACTATTTAGGTGTTTGTGGCATCATTCATGGACAAAAAGAAGTGTACAATTCACTAGAGTGCATGAAATAACATCGTTTCACAAAAAGCTCTTTTTCTCCGTTTTTTGTTTCAAAAGAGAGAATTTCGGTGAAAGTAACCATTTTCTATTGTTGATTACTGAAGAACGGAATAAGATAGAAACAAAAAAAAATTCTGATGAAAGCTGAGAGTCCAATCTTTCATTTGGTAGTATGTGTGTTTCCATAGTCCAAACACAACATTTTCTGTGGACCTTGAAAGATCAGTCAAAATGCTTAAATCGGCTGGTACTGGCGACGTCCCGTTTCGGAAAACGTCTGGCAGTCAAAGAGTTAACATTTCATGTCCTCATTTTATTTGAGTCCAGCGTCAGCAGAGGTCACAAATGCATCAAAATTCTCCATACGAAAGAGAAAACTTTTGTTTTTTCATGCGCACATTTTTTGGGGCGTCGGATGAGATGATGCTGACGTCATGGAATGCTTTCATGCATTCGCCCGTCCGCGCTTGAAGAGAATATTGTCAGAGAACGCTCTCGATTGAAGGGGGCAAGCTTTTTACGACCGGGGGAAAAGTGGCAGCGTTCACGAACCCGCTGCAGGGACTCACTTGCCCCTGCAGCACGAACATTGAGATGCGCCCGCTAAGGCCGAGGGCAGTCTGCTTTCTGTTTGCCAGATGTGCTGGTGGTGCGGCAGCTGTGTTCGCCGGAAAGCCCAGAAAGGCGCGCCCGTCCCTTAACAATTTTGTGTTGCCTTGACACAAACATTGAAAATGCGTCCGTTGATACGCAGAGCACACGTGCGCCATTCTATGAAAAACCCATTGGTCAGTTTTCAGGAATAAATGCTTTTTTTGTTTTGTTTCTTTGT
This sequence comes from Vanacampus margaritifer, assembly GCF_051991255.1. Classification (NCBI taxonomy): domain Eukaryota; kingdom Metazoa; phylum Chordata; class Actinopteri; order Syngnathiformes; family Syngnathidae; genus Vanacampus; species Vanacampus margaritifer. The sequence continues at coordinate 383,201 of NC_135439.1, read as the reverse complement.
GTTTACAGTTGCTGTCAAAAAGTGGGATGGAAGGCCACAGACCAAGAAATATATAATGCCATGGCCGACTATCTGAAACGTGCCCACGCAGAGGCTACTCCAAAAAGCAAAAACAAACTTAAATGATATTTTGGGAAAGTTTCAATTTTCAAATGTTTTAATGTTTGTATAGTGTTTGTAAAAAATATATGTTCATCTTTAGTTTTAATTTAGTATTTTTGCCCATTTTTTGGAAAAGTTATAAAATGATTTATTTGTTATGTATAGTAATGTTGACAATAAATGTACTTTTTTTTAAGTGTCATTCTTGATTGAAAATCCAGTCATGACTTTGCGATTAAATATTTTATTAGATTGTAATAAATAAAATTAATGAATATGAAATGATGTCCTGGCAACCAAATTGAGATTTTTTTGGTTCACTTTTCAACCAAATTTTGACTGTAAAAGGACGTCATTTGAAGGACGACTTTTCAACGTCTTGAAAATGATGTCTTTTTTCCCCTTTCACTTTTCAACCAAGCAATTGATCGGAATCCGCCATTTTGTTGTTTACGCATTGACGTTGCAACTGCGACAATCCGAGTGGGGTCTATCCGATTTCCTAGCTTTCCTAGCATCATTCACTCCAGTCGCGACTCCCGCCGCGCCGACAGGAGGCGCTCTCTCGCACTTCTATCTGATGCCCGGATATGTGACGTCAGTTTTCAAATAAAGGCCGGCTAACGCAAGTGGGAAAGATAAGTTTTTGTTTTTAAGGCGTCTTGCTGCTGACTTTGCGACAAGGTGTTGCTGATGGTCCAAATGTTTCAAGTCGTCAAATGTTTCCGCTGCGACTGTTTCCAGGTGCAACAAGTAAGAAGAACGCAAACGCGTCATACACACGTGAAGCTAACGGCTAGCGCGGCTAAGCCGAGCGACAGATGATGTTGTAAGTTTTCGCATGAAACATTCGAACATTCTGCCTTCCCCCAACGTGTGACAGGTGAAGAAGGTGAAAAAGTGGACGTGTAAACTCTGCGGAGAGAAGCAATCTTTGCTCAAGGTAGGCGCTGACGTCAGCGGGTGGACGCCGCGTTCAAACCTGTTGAATTTTGGGAATATGATCACGTGACTCAGGAGTTCGGTGGCGGCAGCGCAGCGGACTGCAGGCGTCACGTTCAGAAACTGAACGCCGCCAGAGGCGCCATGTTGGAAGAACGAGACGCCCGGTCGCTATGGTAACCGACAAACAGGCTTTTTTTTTTCATGCTCAACTTTGACGTTATCAACGTGATTGGCAGGAAGCAGCAAGAAGACGAAACAGGAAGTGAAGACCAGCAAGATGAACAAGTGAGACGACGACCGGCACGCACAAGCCAGCAACCTCCTCAAATGGTGTGTGCGCGTGCATGTATACGTGTGAATGTACCGTATGTGTGCGTGCGAGTAGGTGGTCCACCCGCAGGTGAGCCGTTGGAGCAAATATGTGGCCGCAGCACCTAATGAGGATGAAGCTGAGGACATGCCGCGTTTCCGAGGCAACAGCACAAGTGACAGGTGATGTGCTTGTTAGGCCACACCCACTTGAAACACTTCGATTTGTTTCCTAACGTGTGTGTGCGTGTGCGTAAGTAAGAGGAAGTGTGAAGACGGATCTCAGGTGAGGTCGGCTACACGTGTGCTAAGCTAGGCTAACAGGCTTGATGCTAAGCTACTTTCTGTTTTGGTTGGATCAGTCAGACGTTGACGCCGTGAACATGAAAACGCGAGCGCCATCATCATTGGGCGTCACGACTGCCGACCCCCCCGGCCTCAAGAGCAGCATGATGCTGTCCCGCCCCCCGCTTACCACTTCCTCCATGTTTGACAGCGGAGAAGACTTTGATGTGAACTTCTGATGAAAATTCAACTTCCTAACCTTCACTCGTTTATTTTGGTGCAACGTTTGCTACACTGAAAAAAATCTCGTTGAAATTAAACAAAACATGAAAGCTCATCGAAGTATTTTTATTGAGTATCAATTATTTTGATGACTGCTTTTCAACTGATGAAACGTTTCAAGCTAAGAGCGTTTTCTGTGACGCTAGCGCGCGTGCGCTAGGAAGCTAATTGGTGGCATCAGTGCGGGCGGGCGCGGGGCTTCTTGGCGTACTGGATGGTGTCCAGGGCGGCGCCGATGTCGAAATCTTTGGCCTGCAGCAGGCGGGTCAGCCAGCCGCCTTCGTCGGTGAAGCCCATGGCCAGCATGTGACTCAGAGACTCCACCAGGCGGGGGTCCGCCTCTGGGGGATACGCGGCCAGCGTTAGCGCCATGCTCATGTGGAAGGCGGCGGCGGTGAGGACACGGGCGACTTTTTACCTGGAGGAAGGTGAGGGTAGAGCGCTGCCACCTTCAAGCCTGAAGGAGCCTTTTGGACCTCAGCAGGAGCGTCCTGGTTCTGGTCCCCCTTCAGCTTTTGGTCCCCATCCTGGTCTGGTTTCTCATCCTGCTGCAGTGACTGCAGTTCTCCACTAGAGGGATCCACCTCCTTGCACGTGACGTGAGTCCACTCTTCGTCTAAGTCTTTGGCGGCGGCTGAAGCCTGACGTCCACAAAAGACGATATTGCGCAATGATGTCATGTGACATTTGGACTGAACAATTCAGGGCAGTTTAGTAGAACGCAATTTGAGAAAACTAAACTGCTACATTTCCATCGGTTGCTTGACTTTTTGTCCAGATAAGTTAAGTCCAAATGTTTGCATAGGATTGTTTATTTGACGAAGCACCAAAAAGTTCTTGACTTATGGACACTCAGTGAACACTGTTAAAGTTGCTTTGTGGAGTTTGTCACTCTCAACTGCCACCTGTGGCCTAAAGTGGAACTGCAGCCTCCGTCAAGCTCGCGCACGTGCAGGTACGTGCGCTCCGGGGTTTTTTCTGTGTTATTGAAGTCTGAGCTGGAGCTTGGCTTACCTACATTTGGGAGGAAAATAACTACAACCAGATCCTTGTAGTGTGCTGCATGTCTCCCCTTTGAATAATTGTCATGACCCCCCCCCCAAAAAATAAAAAATCTAAATTCAAATCCTGCCTAAAGTGAAATAATTGAAATCAGTACAAATTGTAGGTCCACTACAAAAAGGCCCATGACGACCTGATGGTCACATGATCCGTTTTTGAGTCTGACCTTTTCGGGTTGAGTGTCTCCCTCGGCTCCGCCCACTGCCATGTCCCCTTGTTCCTGATTGGTCACTTTGGTCCTTTGGCCCTGGTGTTCCACGTCGATGTCCACGTCGATGCCTGCGTGCGACAATAACGCATCACTTCCCGTCCGGTCGGTCGTTCGGCACCCATGTCACTCACCTAACGGGCTCAGCATGGCTGCCACGCCCTCGCCCACGTTCTTCAGGAAGCTGAGGCCTGCTTCGGGGTCAAAGGAGAACGATGAGCTCGCGACCGTCGATGGGATGACAAAAATAACAATAAGCACACTGACCAGTGGGGGCGCCACCTTGGGTACACTTCTGGTTCTTGTTGCAGTGGCGCATCTTCATTGGCTTTCCCTGCGGGAACCGCGCCTGAAAAAGGCAACATGAGCATGCGTGCTTGCATGGGCCATGTAGTGCGCGGTGGTCACCTGCAGGGGTTGCCAGATGGGCAGCAGAGCGTGCTCCGTGTGCTTCCCTTGCACCTGGCAGGCGGAGCAAAGGTCGTAGTTGGGACACACGCTGCACTTGAAGCGGACGCCCACCACCGGACCCTCGCAGCCGTCACACGTCACGTTGGCGTGCACGGCGGACAGGTGGTGCGGGATAGCGGCCGGCGCCACAAACGCGTTGGCGTGCACGGCGGACAGGTGGTGCGGGATGGCGGCCGCCGCCACAAACGCGTTCGGGGGAAACGCGCGAACCGGGAAGTCACGACGGTGCTCCTTCTTCTCTGAAAAACAAACGCATTTTCTGGTCACAAATCTGGTCATCAGGAAAAGATTTGAAAAACATCTTTTCAAATTCTCATGCAGAAAACAGTCGAAAGGAAACAAAACACGTTCTTCGATGTTTTATTCTTAAAAATACGGATGGAAAATATAGGGAGTCAGTGCGCGTCAGGCAGTCTGGATGGAAACAATTATTTATGTTTCATTTGAAATCAAGATACTTGTTTTTTATTTAATAAATAATAATAAATATCAGGACATTGTTAGAAAAAATATCTATTTAAGTATCGTAAATAAAATTTAAAACATATTGAGATGCTTTATTTTAAAACAAATTAAATACAACACATTTTTTTAAGTGTACATATTTGAGTTTTGACTTAATATATAATAATTAAATATGATTTACATTGAAACACTTTAAAGATAAAATCAAGCTAAAAATTAAGATAACCCACAAGATAATACTTTTGTTGAACGCAGTTGGAGGTTTTGGGTTTTTGATTGATGATGATGATGATGCAGTTTTACCTTTGATGAAAACCCGGAAGACGTCATCCTTAACGCAGGCCACGCCCATGTTGAGCTCATCATCCGAGGAGAAGGCCACCAGGTCTCCTTCGCAATCTGGAAAGCAAAACAAAAGGTAAAAGCTGCAAAGTCGAACTTGGTCGAGGCACGAAGAAGATCACGCGTGTGCGTGTGCGTGTTCGCGCGACCTTTGTAGTACATGTTGAAGGCGGCCTTCTTGAGTCCGGGGAACATCTGGCAAGTTTTGTCGCACAGATGTTCGAAGCTTCCGATCGCGTCCTGCTCCACCAGGAACCTGCGAATCTCCCGAACAGACTCCTCTTTTCCCAGCAGGTAAGCTTTCACCGTCACCGACATCTTTTGACCGCTTGTGCTTCTTCTTCTTCCGGTTCTGGTCCGCTTGTGCTTCTACTTCAGCTCGTCGTCGTCGTCGTATCAACTTGGGCACTTTGTGACGCAGCTTTTAAACGCTGTCCTTGACTTGAGTCTTGGTCACTTCCGGGATGGGCGTAACCATGGAGTCAATATTTACGTGTTGCCCGATTGGTTCACAGCGCTTAAGCCCCACCCACACGGACCAATGACAGGCCGCGATGACGAAGCCTTTTCCAATCGGGGGATTTCCCCCCGCCTCATGTGACCCGCCGCCCAAACATGACTCGCGGCTCAGAAATTCGCTTTGTCATTTGGACATCAACAACATAATATTGTTCAACATTTAAACAGTTTTACATTCAATTCTTGATTTGAAATGCCAACACGTTTTTGTTTTACATTTATTTTTTATATCTTCATACGTCTTTGTTATACGATCGCCTCATTGTTTTTTTTTTTAGGTCTGCAGCTAATTATTGACATGATTTTAAATTGACAGTGCAGAAGATGCACAAACTGATTGATTTAGTTTTTGGTTTGGTTCATAAAACCGGCAAAAATGTGGATCACTGCTTTCCCAAGTAAAATGATGTTTTCATTCTGATTTAACACAAAGATAATCGATCTGCCACAGAAATCGGGAACAATCAACATTGGGAGGCTGAAATTTGAAACTATTTTAAATTAAGATGGTAAAATGGTCAATTATTTGATAATCAATTGTTTCGACTTTAGCATCTTTTTGTCGATATCAACACACTGACTTATATTGAACACACTCATTGTGCTTTGCTTCAAATTCGGCTTTAGAAAAGGTTAAAAAAATTAACGGCAGACGCAGCCAAGTTTATGAAATTTTACACTCCCAGAAAGAAATCTAAACAGAACAAGGAAATCTTTCAAATGTTTTAGTGAAGATGAAGAGTTCGATATGACACAAATTTGTCGCCATTTGATATTCAAGACAAGTATTTTATAAACGTATGAAATCTGAACTTTATTAACCTTTGTGGAAACATTTTGTCACATGAACAGTTACGTGACTGGAGAATTTTGTTTGGCGCGGCAGATAAAAGTGTCGCCTTTAACGTGTGAAACTGGAGGCTTTCCAGAACATTCCCGCCCGTCACCACGCCAAGCGTTTCCGGTCCTTCCGGTTGGGTGAGCGGCGCGCAACTCATTTGAATGCGAGCCAACACAAACACGAGACCAGCAAAAATGACTCACACAAAACGAAGGAACAAAGGAAAAGGAGCGAACGTGCGCTTCATATGTAGAGCGGGTGGTATTGGCGAGGCGTGAGGCGCTTGCGGCAGGTGGGGCACGAGTGCGAGCGCTGCAGGGCGTCTCGCAGGCACTGGCTGCAGAAGACGTGACCGCACTTGGTGGAAACCACCAGACGGCCGCTCTCCACCATCTTCAATAACAACAACAACATCATCATCAACAACACCAAGTGGACGTTAGGAACGCCGATGGGTCGCGGGTCTCACCTCCGGGTATGTGTCCAGGCACACGGGGCAGCTGATGGTTCCCGGGGTCAACCTGAACACACGCACGCACACACCTGTGCCATCTATCAACTGGATTCAAGTGCATCTTTTTGTGGTGACGGATGCTGTGAAATGAGCTGAATGATGCAAATTCATCTACATTACAGGGGTGGGCAAACTCAGCCCTGGAGGGCTGGAGTCCTGCAGGTTTTGGATGTTCCCCTGATTGATATGATCAGCTCATCAGCAAGCTCTGCATAAGTCTGATATCAATCCTGTTGATTGCAATCAGCCGTGTTGGAAGAGGGAAACCTCCAAAACCTGCAGGACACCGGCCCTTGAGGACTGAGGTTGCCCACCCCTGATTTAAAAGGTGAAGATGCCTTGTGTTCATCAAGTCTGTGATGCGTCTATGAGCGTGACTGAACGTCTCTTTTCCAGGAACCGGAATGTTCGATCCAAAAAAGGGTCTGAACTGGATTTCCATGTTTTTTTGTTTTTGTTTTGACTCCAAAGTGCGTCTTAATTTCATTCCTGATGTGGGACATGCGATCTGATTTGACGTGTGCTGACGATGCGCGACACGACCGGCAGCCGATGTGCTTTCTCACCTGGTGGAACTCTGCGTCTGGAGCGAGGTCAAGACGTTGGCGCTGGGCACGGAAGACGACACGGCGTCGTCGTCGTCGCTGCTGACGACGTAACTTTCCCTCAAGTTGCTCCTCCTGCCGCGAGCACCTGATTGCAGGACACGGGCGGCGTCACAGTAACGTATCAACATGTGCGTCAAGTGCAACGTGTTGTACCTTCATCCACCAGCTGGGGGAGCGTGACGGCCACGTGACCGCAACAAGAAGAAGAAGAAGAAGAGGAGGAGTTAGTTTGAAAGCTTCACTTTCATGCCACGTTTTGTCAGCTCGTAAATTTCAAGATGTCATTCCCCGCCACCCCTCGTCTCTCAAACAGTCGCACCCGGTGATCGCAGGTGAGGGTCACAATTTAGATGGACCGCTCAATCCATCCATCCAAACTGACCGACCAACGCGTGTGCCGATTTCATCCACAAGCACACGTTGCATGATTAGGATGTGGACGGCCGCTCGGCTCGCCAACTATCAAGCGTTGGGATTTGTCGTGTGTGTAAAAGCGAGCGGGCCAATCGGATGACTGTTGCCATGTGACGGGCAGATTCTTGACCTCCAATATCTGAAACGTACGCTTGGCAAGCGTTCCTCCCAATCAGGCCCCCCAGCACAACGAGCTTGTGTCCAGAGGGAAGGCGCTGATTCGAAAGAGAGGATGCGCGTGTGCAGTGAAACAAAAAATGTCCTCGTAACATTAAATGTCGAAAGAATTAACATGCAACAGACGCTCTTTGAATTTGGCAGGCAAAAAAATGCTGATAAAAGTCTTTTTCATGAAGTGATTAATTGTGATTTATCTGATTAAAAAATGCAATCGTTTGACAGCCAAACAGATTTTTGAAATGAGACCAGTTGAGCTTTCGACAATTCATGCAAATGAATTAATTTGTCATCCTTTCACCTGCCGGAACGATTGGACAGGTTTGGTCCAAATTCAGATCTAGCGTGGGCTGGCCTAAATGAGCCTCACACCTGCTGGCGGCCGCTTCTCTGCGTGGGCCGGTCCAGATGGCGCAAAGTGGGAAACCCTCGCCAAACCACACATAGCACAACTCGCGAGCGCCTTTCCTTTGCGTGTGCGTGCGTGCGTGCTTTACCAGCACTGAGTCGTTGTTGGTGAGGTCGACAACATGCATGGCGGCTTCTACCGCCTCCGACGTCAGGTCCACCACCTCTTCAACACCTGAACAGCAACAAGTCGTTGATGACCAGCAACGGAGCGTTTGATGGTTCTTGTTGCGACTCACCCTCGTCCTCCATGTTGTCCATCACGTCGATGGTGTCCGCGACGGCGAGCGCCCGGCGCCCTTGGGGGCTGTTCCTCCTGCCGGCCGCTCTGCTGGCGTTAGCCCTTCGGTTAGCGTGGGCCGCTCTGCTAGCGGTAGCGTGGCCGCGGGGTTTGGGGCTGCCGGACACCAGCAGGCTTCCCGCGTTCCTTCTCTTCCTCTGCGTCGACAAACACACAAACGTGGCGCTCTCCAAAATAACAAAAGGAGACGTTTGATGCATTTGACGGGAAAAATTAAAGGACTTCAAATAAAGGATGCGCAGCTGTCCTCAAAAGACCCGAAGATCTTGTAAACATAAGCGTATTTCTTGCCATGGTCAAGTTGGCTCATTTTAGAGGCGGAGCCATCTCACCCCACTGGCGAATAAGAATGAAAAGTGACCGGCCGCGTCTGTCAAGACGTGATATGGTAAATACATATTTTGCAACTTTCAAATGAATTAAAAAATTCAAATGGATATGCTTTGCTTTGTTCATTCTTTGACTTTTGATTCAACAGGATGGTTTTAGTGGTTTATGATGGTACATTCTGTGTTATTAATTACTGATATTTATTTCTATTTAGGGCTAATTAATTAATTTGATGCACTACTTAAAAAATCAAATCATTGAAAATGTGCACTATTGTAAAATGGAGTTTTACACACCAACTTGGACTACAGCTTCAGGGAGAGTCGCCAAGACTCAATCAAGTACAAATCGTCAATTGTATGTACGTACCCAGACAGACATTGTCATTCAAATCCTTTCCCGTACAAGTGTCACATAATATCCACAACAAACACGGAATAGCACTGACACTTTCCAAAACGTGCCGAGCAATAGCGTTTGCATTAGCATTAGCACTCTGGGCTGTGTTCAAACCTTTGGCTTGTGTGCCGACTTACGGTGTTGTTCATTGCAAGAGGACGAAAACAGCAGTAGCGGGACACGCTGGGGACACACAAGACACACAATTATTAGTTTGCATTCTTATACCCCCAAAAATAAACAACCTCAAACCGAGCGTGCCATTTAGTTGCTCGGGAAGGATTCCAAAGGGTTCAAGATTTTGCACCTCAACGACAAAAGAGCAAAGGTGCAGTTACAAGCTAAGGTAACGCGGCTAGTAGTCCGCAGTCCGCAGTTCGCGTCACTCACCGCCCGCCTGGGTGCGTTGCGTTCCTCTCCTCGCTAGCACTTAGCTTCGTTAGCTTCCTCACTTCCGCTTGTCGTGGGCGGCGGCTGTTTGGCGGGCGAACGATTTCCGTTTGAACGTCGAAAGCGGACATCAGCCGTGGACGGAATGAGACGGCCACGTTAAAAGTGCAGTACGAGCAAATGAGTCAAGCTCGCAAGCGCTCCCGCCCGCTTGCTGACGCTAATGCTAACGCTAGCGACACTCTTGAAGCTTGCCAAGCGCGACAGCGCCGCCCTGTCGAACTGGAGGGAGGCGAAAAAGAAAGAAAGCGTTCTGTGCATGTTGTTTCTAGTTTCGTTGCAAAGAGTAATAAAGATATCTAAAGGCCATATAATACAGCTTCTATAAGAAAAGTTTTACATTCACAAAAGTAAATTACAAAGAGTTGTTGAAGTATTTATGTATTAAATGTAATTTGGCAATTTTCAGGTGGGAAATCCAGGTCCAGAAAGTCAAACCCTTGTCACAGTTTATCTTTAGCTACAGGTGCCTGTACTTTTTTTTGTTTTGTTTTCGGGGAAGCGAACAAACGCCAACCTGAGTCTTGGCAAGTGACGGTACCACTGCGCCACCTGGAGGCAGGTGCTTGTAATCAGCCGATCGGTAAACGAGGACATTACGTCAGTATGACATTTCCTGTCAGTTTTGCAATATGTTTAATAAAGTTTATTAACCAAAATTGTAGCCAAGCAGGGGCAGGTGCTCAAAGTAAAAAAAGAAAAAAGGGGGCACATGATAACCTGCATGCGCAGCCCACCCGCAAGGTCACGTGACTTCAGCAGCTTGACCCGTAAGGTCAAAAATGAAGATTGATGAGCCATTATGCAAGTAGTGCTTGTTTTGTTCCCGTTGATCGACGGAAAAAAACGCAAGGCGAGTAAACGCAGCTGTTCTGCAACTTGCAGAAACGACTTCCGGACACTACGACCGTCCACATATGAAGGATCGATGGATTCATTATTCGTTTCCCCAAGCCAAAAGGTTAGGGTTAAAAAATTTGTATTTAAAATGAAATACAAATGTAGTTTTGGTCCTCCATAGCCTGCAACTTGCAAATGTATGAAAGAAATGCAATTCAAAAGGGCTGACGTGCAATCTGTTGCAATGGATACATTGAAATGGATTTCAACCAATGCGTCGCTGTAAGGTCGATTTCATGTGACTATTGAACTTTTTTCAGCGTTTGAAGACATTTAACATTTTCAATTGATATTTTTATTGTTTATGAATTCACTTATAAACATATATTGGACATATAAGTGTGTATTGTAATGAATAGAACTGTGATGATGTTGTTGTGAAGTATATTGGAACTTTTTCACTCCCTTCCAGCTGGTGAGATAGGAATGTGATGGGAGTCAAGTTCTCAAGGAGATAACACTGTGGGTCTGAGGGAGTCAAGTTCTCAAGGAGATAACACTGTGGGTCTGAGGGAGTCAAGGTCTCATGGCATTACCTGTCTAATCATATATTTCCGGCTTGGACGGGGAGTTGGAGTAAACATGTCGATATATCACTTGTCTGCCTATTATAATTACTAACCCTTTGTCCAGCCTCAGGGGGAGTTTGCTTTTTTCATCTATAAAGCGACTGTGTGTTTTCATATTCACGTTGTACACATTTTATACATGTTAAAGAACAACCACATGTTTGTATTTTGGCATCAACGACATTATTATTGTGCTAATTGGCATACGGCTAACATTTGAAAACTCAAATGAGTCCATTTCCATCACCTCAATCATCTTTTATTCCAAAACCACTTGAAGAAATGTCGTCGGGCAGCGAGCGCAAGCGGTCGGAACGTCACTCAAAGCTCATCGGACGCGGCGGTCGTGCTAGCATCACGTGGTTGACGCGGAGCTGTGAGCAAAACCATCGGACAGCAATTTGGAATCCACAACTATTTGAAGCATCAACAAATCTTTTTTTTTTTTTTTTTTTTTTCAACAAATCATTTGATGGAGCCCAAATTGTCCAAATGCTCCCAATTTCCACCACATGTGAGATTCCTCGAGTCGAGTCCTTCAGGAAGGTTTTTGTGCTTTCGACTTATGCTACGTAATCGCTGTCGCGGCAACGACTCCATTAGCGAGCGCCAAACATTTGCCAGACATTTTGTGACAAGGACAAAAGTGTTCCTTCAAGCGACATCAAAATGTCATCAAACGTTTTCAGGCGGAGCGCTTCTTCTTGTGTCATCATTTTAATGTTGACTGCCGCTTTGATAAACATTTGAGAAATCCCGTGTTTGCACAAATGACCTTTTTGGTGTGCAACCGTCAATAAAAAAAATATTCACTGGTGTGAAGCCACAAATCATTGAACAGATTATTTAAATGATTAGTTATGACCCTCCAAATGATGTTGTTTTTTTTGTCAACCAATGTTTGCTTTTATTGTTGATCATCAGAACAAAACAAAAAAACATTATTTTGGACTGCGACCCACAGAAAGTCACTCGAGCGTTTATTGGATATCCTCAAGGTACTAGTTTGCTTTTTGTCCTCAGTACTAGTAAGACGGCTCAGCGCACTAGTAGAAGCGCTCTCTCACTAGTAGTATTTCTATGGCCTACTAGTACACAATGAAAGCAATGAGCAGCACTAGTAACACCACAAGGCATGTGGATCGCTTACTAGTAGCATCCCGAGTAACGTGCAGTTGTTGTACTAGTTTGCGAAGTGAGGACAAAGTTAAGCGGGATTAACGTACATGCGAAGGAACGTTTTGTCACAAATGTTCGTTGGCGTCAAGAAAGTTGCAGAGCTGGCGGGTCACAAGGCGGCGGCGGCGGCGGCGGCGGCGGCGGCGCTCAGTCGTCGGCGGGAAACTTCCGGTGAGGTCCTGCAGAGTTTGCTTTCAGACCCGACCTTCATGGATGCCGGCGGCCGACGGCCCCGCTGACAAAGGACGGCCCCACGCACCTAAACGCACGCACACGTGTTGGTTTGGAAACGGCGAGAAGAAAGCGGCGGCGAGGAGGCGGCTGACCTTCTAAAGCGAGGAGAAGCCGGCGGCGTCCGCCTGGTGGATGTTGAGGTGCTGCTGGAGGATGTGGAAGATCTCCTGGATGTTGGCAACGTAACCCGACTCCAACTTGGACCAGATGGGAACGTCTGAGGCAATCGCCAACGACAACAAGGATCAACAACCCTTTTGCAAGGTGTGCTATCGTATGGACGACCAAAACTGACAACATTCTAAATAAATACAGAAAGTGAAAAGAAAAACTTAATCCCAAAAATGGATACAAACTATCATTTAGTTTGACTTTTAGGCATTTATTTATTTTTCATTTTGGCCATTTTGGTCCACACTGCCAGGTCGAAATGTTATTCAAATGAGGAGGCGGTCCGAAGCGTGTCTTGGGTTGGACTCCGCCATTGCAAATGACCTTTCATTCCTTCTTCGCCAAGCCGCTCATTGGACCAATGAAAGACATGCTTAGGACCGCCCCCTCATTTGAATAACATATCGTCCTGGCAGTATGGACTAAAACGGACTAAATTCAAAATAAATAAATGACTAAAAGTTCAAATAAAAACGGATATTAAAAAATAATTCAAAAAATAAATACAAACGTATCTATTTATGTTAATATATATTTTTATATCCATTTTTATTTTAATTTTAACTTTGACTTTTTTTTTTTTGTCATTTATTTATTTTGAATTCAGGCAGTTTTGGTCCTCCGTATTATCGTCTTGAATAAAAGTGCTGACTGACACACAAGATCCCCGCAACAGCCGTGGGCCGAGGATGACGACGAGCCGCATCGACTGACGTTCCCACCCGAGAAAGATGCACAAACTCGTCGTGCGCACCTTCGACAGCAGCTGGTGACCGCTCAAGTCGACCGCGACCACTTGATCGCACGTTCTGGCGGCAGAAGGATTTTGGCGACAGAGACGCAAACCCTTCCCAGGCAAGGAAGCCCCTCCCACTCCCTCAAACGACCCACGCTGTGGCGAGTGCTGTGGAGCCAACCAAGGAGCACGTCGGATTGGCTGCTTTGAGCTCAGGTCAGCTGTTAATTGGCTAACTGCTAGCCGGCTAGCTGTTAATTGGCTAACTGCTAGCCGGCTAGCTGTTAATTGGCTAACTGCTAGCCGGCTAGCTGTTAATTGGCTAACTGCTAGCCGGCTAGCTGTTAATTGGCTAACTGCTAGCCGGCTAACCGACAGCCAGCCTGCCCGCTGTTCATTTTGTTGCCAACAAAGTGCGGCCGCGGCTACACTTGACCACAGGCAGCGAGATAAGGTGCCGCTGCAAACGCCGCTTCTGCTTTGCGCAATGACCAGCACGCTAGTAGACAAGCGAACGCCATCCGTCAGGGAGAAAAGTCAATTTAGTGGCCAGCGGATCAACAATTATGCAACCTCAGCTCGCATCTTCTTCTCCATTCACACGTTCAGAGATGGCAGGCTAAAATCCCCATTGGAACAATTTCTCTCGTTTTCGCCATCCAACGACACGGGGGGCTTTCCTTGACGCGTGGCGGGCAGCACGACGAAAAGAGCCAACAAGGACGTGTGTGACGTGAGGACACGACCAATCAGAAGCGGCGTTGCAGACCTACCGTTGAGCGTGATCTCAAAGGCTCCGGTGGACAGGAAGTGCGTCTCCATCATGTTGCACAGGAAGAAGGCCATCAAGCACGAGAAGATCTGACGAGAGAAAGCGACGGCGTGAAATCGGTCCGTGGGCGCGGCCGTCACGTCAAGCGCTCACCTTGTTGTCTTGGGTCCACGTCCAAATTCTGGGCGTGTCCACGCTGAACATCGCAAACACATTGTGACCGCTGATGATCAACAAGATGGACGCCAGCTTCAGGTACGACACCACGCTGCCCAACAACCTGACGAGAGGCACGGACGCACGTCACACAAGTCGCACGCACACGCACACCTGCTGTGGACATACTTGCTGACGGGGGTGGGGGGGAAGTTTTGGCCCTCGATGCGCATGTCGGGGTACAGCTGGCCGATGGCTCTGGAGTACTCCTGGAACACTTTGCTGTAGCCTCAGGAGATGCTGCCAACAAAAAAACAACCACCGTGACAACATTTACAAAGAGCGGATCGCCGCTGTTGTCACGCATCTTTATTTCATGACATCTTTATTTCAAAAATGAATTGAGTCCAATTCCACATCACAGCAAATGCTGCCACAAAATGTCACTTGATCTTGTTACTGATCTCGTTTTTGGGGAAGTCCCTTAGCAACTTTGCCCAATGGACGAACACGCGCGCGCGTCATTAACTTTCTGATGCACACGTTAAACGAAATGATTATTTTCAAGTAACATATTTGACTACGCGGTCTTCGGTTTACGACGGAGCCCCACTCCCATAAATGACAGCCATGTTGGAACATGTTATCGTCTATGAGGAAGCTGCAAGAATATACTGATAGTCACGTGATCTCCAGTCTTCGGATCAACCTGACTTGCGTGCGTACTTGTACGTCATCCACGTAGCCAATAGCTTTCCAAAAGTTGTCATCACATGACAAGCAGGTGATTCCAACTGTCAACGTGTGGTTCAACAGTAGTCATTATTTGTTGTAAGACGTTTCGAAACATTGTTACACGATAGAATATTACAGCCCGTCAAAGACGTTGTTGGCGTGCGTGCGTGCTATTTGTTAGCTGCCGCCGCTAACTGCAACTGGCTCACCAGTACTGGAACTTGAGCACGGGGGTGCCGCCGTACATGGCCGCCCTGCCGGACTCCATCTCCGGCCTGGCGCTCGCCGACTGCTGCGGGCTCGACCTGCCCACGTAGACGTCACGAAGCGTCAGAACCGTGAAGAGCAGAAGAACGGCCAGCAGCCCGGCCTGGCTGTACTCCGCCATCTTGGCTGCTTTCTCATGTGCTCAGCTTTTTCCGCTCCGGCTCTGGTTCCTTCACAATAAAGTCGCAGCACGCGCACAAAGCTAGCCACATCCTGAAGAAATCAATGTTGGGATTCGGAATCAGGATGACAACTAAGTGGCTCGCTGTACGCATATCACAAAAAGATAAAGAAACGCATCTCAAAACCTTCAACGATTTCCATCCTTTTAAGTAATTCAACATGGAGTCAAACGTTACATATTTGGGGGGCAAGTCCGCGAAGGCGATTTTCCTAAAAACAAATGTTTTTGGAAATATCTTTCTGAAAAAGGACAACAATTCAAAAGTGCTTTCGCTTTATTCCATTTTTTTAAATACTCATTTTATTGTGAATGTGTATTTTCAGCTACCGGTCCCTTTTCCGTCGCTAAAGCTGCAATTTAGGCTTTTGTGGGCTGATGATTGAATTGGTCTCGTTTTTTTTCTCTTTAGCGTTGGGTTTGCTCACAAAATTATATTAATTTCCGCAAAACATACAACAGCATTTTGATGAAAAATCCGAAACCTTACTTTACTAACAATCTGCATTTTCCTTTGAATGTGGCTGTCAAAAGTTACATGCAAATTTGTGAACGGAGATATTTTTAAAGCAAAGATACGGAAAACATCAAATGAACAAAAAAAAAAAAGAGGAGAGAACCTGCACAGAAGCAAAGCACTTTCAGTGCTCGTAGACGACATCATCCAACCGCCCAATGACGTCACACGCAACGTCACTAATCCGCGACGCTCCTCTTCGGTTGATGTCTGCTGAACGGCAAGCAAAAAGGTGAACAAAAAACGACCGCCAACAGGTGATTATGAAATATGAGACCCCTGACATGTTTAGCCTTGCCGAGGGAGTGTTATTTCTATTTTTGCTTGATTAGTTGGACAAGGCATTGCTGACTCGTTCATCATAACAAAACGTGAAGAAAAAGCGAACAAACAAAACGTGATATATATTTTTGGGTATTCCGGAAACATTTGCACTCATTTTGTGATGGCCAAAACAAAGCTGACGTCCACTGACCATGCAGAGGTAGCCTTAGTTGATGATGATGACGTTTCAGGAGGCGGGGGACGCCGCCATGCTGGTCCGGGGGAGTCTCCACGTCTTACGGCTTCCCGTAAGAGCGTCGTGCGGCTCGGCCTTCCTCAGGAAGTCTCCTCTTCTTCCTCCTCCTACCGGCTCCTCAACTCTTCGCCATGTGTCCTCGGGGGTCTCGGATCTCAGCTGGTACGAGCAGATGGCGCATTCTGCCCCCGTGCGCCTGGCTGAGGACTTCCTGGTGCAGGTCCAGCAGACCAGTGGTCTTCCCTGGTGGATCAGCATCGCCGTCAGCGCCCTGAGCGTCAGGACGCTGATCACGCTGCCCCTCGCCGTGTACCAGATGCACATACTCGCCAAGGTGGCACATTTCCCAATCCAACTGCTCAACTTCTGATTTTCCAACAGGGTCCGGCTGTTTCAATGGCCGCAATCGTTTTTACTTTCTCATGAAATGATCGATTTGTCGGCCGCTTAACCGATTATGGGACAATATCAGTATTGGCATTAGCCTCCAAAGGTCCGTATCAGTCGGGCCCTACGTGAGACACTGAATTGCTTCAAAAAGTGTACCTCGTAAAGTGTTGTAACCATGGCAATCTGTGCCTGACATCCTCCTCTTGTTTCCTGTGTCCGTCGCCGCGGCAACACGCAGGTGGAGATGCTGCAGCCGGAGATGGCGGCGCTGGCCCAGAGGGTGCGCTACGAAGTGTCGCTGAGGGCCGGCGAGCGAGGATGGACGGACAAGCAGAGTCGGTAAGGACGTTCGGGCCGAGACGCTGGGGGGGGACGTTGGGCACGGGGCTGACGGCGCCACCGCGTCTTTGTGGCCTTCAGCTTCCACTTCCAGAAGAATCTGCAGCGTTTGGTGTCCCGGTTGTACGTGAGGGACAACTGTCACCCTTTCAAGGCGTCACTGCTGGTTTGGGTTCAGCTGCCGCTTTGGATCAGCCTGTCGCTCGCCCTCAGGAACCTCAGCGCACGGCACTCAGGTGAGTGGGCTGAGTCGGCTCGGCCCGGCACTGCCTGGCACTGCCTGGCCCGTCTGTCGTCACTGACGGGGACCTCAATGAGACGCACGCTTTTCACATTTGAAAAGATGCATGTGGCTGAAATCATGGATCTGTCATTTTTGTCACTCATTTCCAAAAGCACATGAACCAGATGTCGCAGTCCATACGCGCAACGAACGATAGTGGAACAAATGAGCTCACAAATGAAATGGTTTGAAGACATGCCTCAGGTGCGTCTTCAAAGCCAACACCTAAAAATCATCAATGATCAAACTTTGTCAGTGCTAATGAATATCAGCCTACAAAAAGTTGTCATTGCCAAGGTGGGAGTAAAGACGAATGTCGTGATGGGCTCAGCTGCCATCGCAAAGCAACGGTTCAAACAAACAAACAAACAAACAAACAAACATGGCATCGGTTACGGGCAGAACGTGGCAAGGGTTCCGGTCAGCATGCTTGGGGCCAAAATGTATGTAAATGCGGCCAGCAGAAATTTGCGTCCACCATCGGGTGCACCTCGCAACATTTGGGAGTTCGAAGAACAAGCAGAAGATTTGCCCAAGAGGCAAGAACCGCCTGTGAAGACCTGAAATGAGCGGAAAGGACGAGTGGCGGTCGTTGGTGCAAGACATCATTGATGGGTGGAAGAAAAAAAGTTTGCTGAACAAAACAAGCAAAATATTTGTACATAAAAGCAAGCGTTAGTTTTAGGAGGTGACAACGTCAACAAAAACGTTGCATTGTTGAAGGAAAGATGAACGGGAAAATGTATTGAGACTTTTTTGACAAGTATTGATGATGAAAATGAAACGAGGGCCAACATTTCAGCAAGAGAGGGAAAAACAACAACGGTATGTGACTTCCTTCTCCATACAGGAAGCGATTGGACATGATCACGCACAAGTTCATTTCCGAGCTTCTTTGTTGCGCTTTCTTTGCACGTTTGGCTCGTCGTCGGCCGTAACGCGAGAGTCGAGACCGTCGAGCTTCCGGGTGAGAAAAAGCGACTTTCCCCAAGCGTGCCGTCTCGTTTTTTAGCGCTGCAGGGCTCCTTGGCCACAGGGGGCGCTCTGTGGTTCCCCGACCTGACGTCGCCCGACTCCACGTGGCTCCTCCCCCTGGCTGTGGGGCTGACCAATCTGCTCACCGTGGAGGTACGTGATTGACGGCCGCCGATGATGTCGCACCGTGCTCATCTTGATCATCGTCTTGTGTTCAGCTCTTTTCCCTGCAGAAGTCCAACGTGTCGTCGGTCCACAAGGTGGTGACAAACGCCATGCGAGGCGTGTCCCTGCTGATGATTCTCATCGCCGCCGGCGCCCCCTCGGTGAGTTCCGCCCACCTGCGTGCAAATCCGGCAAGTGCAAGAAATGCAGCAGTTCTTCTTCCCTCCAGGCGATGGCGCTCTACTGGTGGTGCTCCAGCCTGGTGGGCGTGGCTTACAATCTTCTGCTTCGCGCTCCTGCTGTCGGCAACATCCTCAAACTTCCCACGCCGCGTTCCAACACGCCCTACAAAGACTTGATGGACGCCATCGTCAGGAAGTACCGCAAGTGAACAGGAAGTTGTCGGCGGCGATGCAACGGCTGCGCAAGAAAAAAACGACACTTGTGGATGCCTCTCCACAAAGTAGCGCAAGTAAACAGGAAGTTGTCTGCAGCTGAACAGGAAGTGTCGCTGAATAACTGACAAAACGCGCGCTCGTGTTTGTGTGCGCACGCACGCACGCACGCATTGTTTTGGGATTTGTGTAGGACCCGCTGACCCGAGCCAGAACTCGTCTTCATTTCCTGTCGGCCAGTTCGTCCACTCTGAGTAAACACGGCAAGAATGTCCTCCTTTTTCTTGTCATTTCATCCAAATAAAAACCTTCAAATGTGCCGTTTTGTTGTTTTAACAACACTTGAGTTGTTTGTGACTTTTGGTTTAGTGGACAAATTGGTTGCTAAACATTCCTTTGTTTACTGAACATGTTTGCAATCTTTGACTCTTTCCCGACTTGTGAATGGTTCTCCGTAGCTGACGTTCGCCCCAAAACAAACCCTCGCTTCCTCTTACAGATTCTTCCCAAGTGGACTTTGGAGGGCCGCCATTGTCGCAAGGCCGTAACTCAGCGGCAGAGCGATGCATCACGTTTGCGACGCTACAGATGTTGAGTTCACGTCAGGGTTCGTTCAAGGTCGCAGTTTCAATGTTCACTATTTCCTTGCGACAAGAACGACCGTTAAGATGTTTAAAGAAGGTTTAGGAAATGCTGCGACTTTGAAGGAACTCTGACGTGAAATCAACAGTTGGTAGCGTCGCAAGCGTTGATGGTTCAAGGGCTCCCCCTAGTGGGAAGCAAAAGAATGACAGAATTCCGCTAAACGACAGCGTTAAGATGCACAAGACGCATGGAACAATTCGGATGGGTGGCATTTTCAAAACCGTAGGGCAATCTTCAATTCCCTTTGCCTGGATGAGCCGTGGCGTTGCCGGGGGGTCGCGGGGGGTCCCGGAAGCCCAGGCCTTCTTGATGCTTGCTGTCAGCTCGTGGTTTTGGCCTCTGGTGGCCCTCGTGTGCCTCCTGATGGTGCTGTATTATCAAGAGGAAAACAAATTGTGGGCCCTGAATCTATAATCTATGAAAGTTGGACTATTTAAATGGAATTACGGAAATGATTCAATCTTTTTGAGGGTATTCAAATTTTTTGGACGAGCACCTCTAAACGCCTGGATGAGAAAACTATAAATTGTGTGGTGAGGGGTTTTAAGAGCCTTAAAACATTGATAACAAATGTAGAACATAAAGCTAACTACTTAGCGGATTTCATTTATTGTAGGCATTTTTTGGAACCCAACCCCAGTGGAAAACGAGGGAACGCTGTACTGGACTTGATGGCCGACTTTACAAATGCTCCCATTTGCTTTTTCACTAGGTTTTCTTTTGATATGCTTCGTTGGATTGTGTTTAAATCAAGCGTGGATTTGTTTCAACACGATTCCTTTCAATTCAGTGATGAGCGTGCATCTGTGTGGAACATTCTTTGGGGGGGGGGGGGGTTGTGATGTTAAAAGTCACACACACACACAGTCATAGGCGGAGCCTGGCCGGGTTGCTGTCTGTGTTGTGTTTGTCTCTCGTCAGAACTTTGAGGTCGTCATGAAGTCCAAGTTGCTTTTGTGGCGTTGGGGTCCGCTGGCGGCGGCGCTGCTGCTGCTGCTGCGCGTCCGGGCGGCTCCGGAATGCGGCCCGTGCGAGCCGGCCCAGTGCGCGCCTCTGCCGTCCGAGGGCTGCGCCGCCGGTTCGGTTCGGGACGCGTGCGACTGCTGCGTGCTGTGTCTGGCGGCGGAAGGCGAGCGCTGCGCCGGCCGCGGGGCGCAACGCTGCGGCGCCGGCCTGGAGTGCGCGCGCGCCGACAAGAAGAGCAAAGTGGGCGTGTGCGCGTGCAAGAGCCAAGATGAAGTGTGCGGCACCGACGGCATCACCTACGCGCACGTCTGCGCGCTCAAGAGCGCCGACGCGCACGCGCAGAAAGAAGGACGTCCGCAAGTCGGCGTGCGCAACAAAGGGCGATGCGCGGCAGGTGAGAACACTCGAGAGGCAACTTCGACCTCATTCGGGCTCGGCCGGCGGCAACAAACATTTCATTCCATAGCAGCTAGAAAACCAACAGTCCAGAAAAGAAAAGAAAAGAAAACCAACACTCAGTTTGATGAACCAAAAGAGAAAATGTTTGTCATGTTCATGCAACGAGGACTGGAAGAAGATGCGACAGGGGGAGGAAAAGGAAAACAAAACTATCAGCAAAGTCGACCACAAAAGTACAATCGATTTTTAAACTGCATTTGTGTGAAAGGAAGCGAGCCGCAGAAGTTTTCACAACAACTCAAGTAAATCTGTTGGCATTGACGATCGAGAGGCAAATTTCTGATTGATTTGAACGGACAAATGAAGACAAATTGAAAACGACCACTAGGGGGCCCGCTTGTCACGCTAAGCTGACAAACACGTTTGTGGCGGTCACACTTCGCTCTCCTACTGTTGAAGACCAAACACAGCAACACTTTGAAAAAGTCGCTCGTGCTGAGGTAGCAAAACATGTTGGAGCGTGTGCGCGCCAGCTCGCCATTATCATCCTAATCCTCGCGCCGCCCGTCCAAACACGGAATTCCTGAGCGAGCCCGCCAACCCAAACCGAATTCCTCTTCGTGTCTCGGCAGCTCCCGTCATCGTTTCG
Source organism: Vanacampus margaritifer (assembly GCF_051991255.1). Lineage (NCBI taxonomy): Eukaryota > Metazoa > Chordata > Actinopteri > Syngnathiformes > Syngnathidae > Vanacampus > Vanacampus margaritifer. The sequence continues at coordinate 361,626 of NC_135439.1, read as the reverse complement.
CCTCCCGCTCGCGTCTTCAACGTCAGCGGCGCGCAAGTTTTCCTCAGCTGCGAGGCCGTCGGCGTGCCCACGCCCGTGCTCACGTGGAGAAAGGTACGCGCGCGCGCACGCACGCACGCAACAACAACAACAACGAAGCACTTACGATGATGATGATGATGATGATGATGATGATGATGATGACGACGACGTCCTCCCGCAGGAGACTGGCGGCAGGAAGAAGATGTCCCTCCTCCCCGGGGACAGGGACAACCTGGCCGTCCAGACCCGAGGAGGCCCCGAAAAGCATCAAGTGACGGGCTGGGTTCTGGTCAGTGTTTATTGTCACGGCGCCACCTTCCAAAACAAAAATACTCCACAAAAACAACATCTTTTCAGCGCATTTTACACATAGAAGAGCAACAAAAAACAAACAAAAAAGGAAACTTGAACCAAAACTAAATCCGTTGCAATTCGGAAATGCCAATAAGCCCACTGAACAATTACAAAAACAATTGATACAAACATGAACTTAACATTACTGATGAAGAAACCCAATTTATGATAATACCGACTGCGACAAGGACACTTTCTCAATCCCATCAAACAAAATGAAAAAAAAAAACAAGTGCAGAGCCCCAAGTTTGGATTTGTTTTGACCTCCAACCACTAGGGGGCAATGTGTTTGTTTGCTTACCTGAGCCATGGGAAGTGGCCAAGCAGTACTTCATTGGGGTTCCACTAACAGACAGGAGAAGCAAAACCATTTTCCGCGGCGGCGTCTTGTGCTCTTGGCCTTTATGCCTTTGGTTTGTTTGTAGGTAGTTGCGACTTTGTGAACTGAAGAATGAATTGTCAACCATCATTCCAATCAGATGAGAACTCCATTGTTTGTTATTAGTAGCCACAAGTGTTGTGGACACTCCCTGTGCTTCCACGTACTCATCAGACAAAATAATATTATTCTTTCATAATTGTCACAAGACCAAATCAGCATTCTTAAAAGCGTCCCTAAGTAATAAAAAAAACTCCATGCAGCCATCAAATGAATAAATGTCTCGGACCTGATGGCTTCCCCGTCGACTTGTAGAATCCATTCTCAATTATTCTCCCTTTCTTAGACTCATAGCTGAAATAAAGAAACATTCCAATGACACACACGCATGCAATCATTTCTCTCATTTTAAAACCAACTCCAATTCAAATCAAATTACTGACCCACCCCTCGAGGCTCTCTTATCAACAGAGCTAAAAACGGTTCTAAAAGTACCTGGCAGGCTCACCCCCATCCGGAACAACCGCCATCTTGCTGACTCTTTTCGTGTTCATTTTTTTGATCTTGACGCAGCTAACAGGAAAAGAGAAACTCAATCATTTCCTTATCACCTTACTCAACTCTCAGATCTCACCCCTGACAAAAGATGAGGCGGGAACTTACGAGTGTCACGCCGCCAACGCCAAAGGTGAGGCTTCAGCCGTTGGCGAAATTCGTCTGGTCGCCAACGTCCGAGACGTCAAGGTCGAGGTCATGGATGAGGTCAAGAAAGGTAAGCGCCGACTGGCTGGTTTGCTGCCACCCAATGAGCAGCAGCACAAATCCCGCTCTTCAAAATAAAAGCTTCCTGTTGCAGTTGAGACAGCAAATGACGCTCGCTAATGATGTCATTTCCTGCCAGTGATGAAGGAGGAAGAACTGTGAGCCGCCGATCGGCCGCCCGCCGCAGGAAGAGCCATCTTCCACCTCCGCGCAATGCTGACCTTTTACTTTGAAATATCCAAAGCACGCTCTCTTCTATCGCTTCCTTTCTAATCAGTAGAAAACAGCCGCAGCTCTGTTGAAGCATTTCAGCAAGAAATGAAAATAAAGCTCACCTGCAGCATGTCATTGTGTGCTCACGTCACTTTTATTGTTTACAAAATGAAAGACAAGTCAAAAGGGGGTCCCAGAAGTTGCGGCTACGACGTCATCATTCGAGGAGCGATGCTCATGGACATCAACTCCTGGAAGAGAAGTTTGCACGCGTACGGCATACGCACCAACGAGATCTGAAAACATCACAAACCGCGGCCGTCGGCAAAAGGTTCAAGTATGGCTGCAAATGACAAGGGCCCAATTCTGACACTTAGCAGCAAAAAAAGAGTAAAATAACTCCAATAATGCTTACAACAACTAAGATGTGAATTGCAGGCAAAACATTTGAAAAGACTTGATCCTTAATTCGCAAGCACACATTTCCGTTTTATTTGACTGCAAGGAATCCCTCCTCCCTCTAGTGGACAAACGACTCCAACACATTCTTGACAAAGTAAGTGCATATCGTCGTCATAGCGTTGAATCAGAAAAAAATCCCGCCAGTTGCCATCAGTTTGAAAAGGGCTAACATCAAAGCGGCCGGCATTTTGAATCGTCTACAGATGAATAGGTCGGGCCCAACTGTCAACCCTTTGGAATGAACAAAATAGCTTCAAGATTTAGGCAACTTGCAAATAACAATTAGTTCAATAATCAATCAATTTGTTTTTCCTTTTTTAAAATGATTTCTATGCCTTTGTTAAAAAGCAGGACACGTTTTCTAACGGAATAAATCCATTTCAGGTCCTGCTCTGCAGAACAATCTGCAAAAATTGCTTTCCAAAGTCAAAGGAGATTGTTTGCACAAGAAATCAAAAAGAGGTTGCAACAATTTGTGGTTCAACAAAAGCTGTTAGACATTATTAACATTTTAATTCGTTATTTCATATATTAACCATGTTGAAATGTTTTATAGATGTGTAAAGTAAGTGAAATAGTGTTGAACTCAGTATAATTTGACCTTAACCTAAGCTGGTACACCTTGTTTGGTCTAAAATTCCTTCTCAGTGTTGCGCACACATTTTGTTCTTGAGAACAGAATCTGCTTTGAGAGAGCACACACACACACACACACACACACACACACACACACACACACACACACACACACACACACACACACACACACACACACACACACACACACACACACACTCTCTGTTTGCGCCATCGCTCACGGCCACTCTAAATCTGATTTAACTTGTTTGTGAGATATTGTTTTGAGAAAAAGTACCCGGAGAGTATATTTTGTCTAGAGATCAACACAGCTGCAACTCGGTTATATAACATATTTACTTATTCATGATGGGAGGAGAAATAGGTGTTCCCTACTGATTTGGATTCTTTAAAAGCTGGATTCCCCAAGGGAGGGGGCACATTCGGCACTCTTTAATTCCACCTTTTTACGTGATGTAAATTGTTGCCGGTGACCGGAGAATTCTCTGTTTTAATAAATCATCCTTGCAAGGAATTTCTCACAGCAAATCTGTCTTCAATGATTTTTGAACACGCAAAAGAGGACAAATAATTAGCCTCTTTCAAAGCCTCCTAACGATTCATTGATGAACTGTTGCACTTTTTGTAAGATCGCAATTTGAGCTTCTCGTCGTTCGGAATGGCCGTTGTGGAAAGACGGCAGACAAAAGTGTGTTTGTCAAAGCTGGTGACTTGGATGACCTCAGCGTTAACAAACTGTTGCGTGCGTGCGTTACCTGCGTCTTGTTGCGGCAGCCGCGACACTCGTACGTGTGAGTGCGCGTGTTGGCGATGGCCATGAGTCCGCACAGGTTGCACACGTGCACCTGGTAGGGGTCGGACGCCTCGAAGAGACGCTCGCGCAGGAACTGGGCGGCGCCGTGAGCGATCTGGCAGTCGCGCTCCATCTCGCCAAAACGAAGGCCGCCGTCGCTGAAACACACGTCACGAAACACACGTCACATCGCACATCAAACAGACGGACTGGCATCGGGACAAATAAAGCAAAGCCTTTCAATTTCATTTACATTCTAGTTTTAGGCTCGCAATGACTTATTCATTGACACCCCCCAAAAAAACTAATAAAAATAAATAAATAAATAAACGAATCATGTTGGACTGAAAAGTAAAATGCTGATTATTGACGACATGACGGAGATTTGGGCTGCACTCAGTCAACAATTATTTGTTCTCCCACTGGATAGAAGTCGGTCGGATTGATTGATCAAAGGAAAATAAGCGCCGGCGTTGGGTCTCACCGCGATCGTCCCTCCATGGGCTGCCGGTTGAGGATCTGCACGGGCCCGCGGGCCCTGGAGTGGATCTTATCGTCCACCATGTGCTTGAGGCGCTGGTAGTAGGTGGGCCCGATGAAGATCTGCGAGGTCAGTTTACGGCCCGTGAAGCCGTTGTACAGAACCTGAGCACGGCAACGGCACGGTCAGTCGATGGAGTCAAAAGTGTGGGGGCGGGTCCTCCCAAGTAGCGCTCACCTCGTTTCCCCTCAGGTGGTAGCCGTACTCCGAGAGCAGGTTGGAGACCTTCTGCACGTTGACGGCGTCGTTGAAAGGCGTGGCGTCGCCAATCTCGCCTTTGTTGGCCGAAACCTGCGGCGAGGAGACGACAAGTCGGGCGAGCAAAGTGTTGGGAACGTTACTTTCAAAAAGTCATTCATACTTGCTTCAAAAAGTAACTGAGTTAGTAATTGAATTACTTCATAAAAAGTAGCTTGTTACCAGGCAAAGTAACTATTTTCACCACTAGGAAAAAAGAAAAAAAAAGGTTTTATATCAAACAATTTTGATTTTTAATTTTTTAGATCTTCTTACTATTGTCATCAACATCATTCTATTTTTATACAAGGAATTCAAATTATGTCCAGGCTATATAGGGTGTTTGAATTTATTTTTGTCACAAAAAATGCCTCACTCCATGACGTATCATATAATAATAATAATAATCTTTAAATTTGGAGTGGTGATGTATGTTCTACGACAGCAATCATAATAATAATAAAAATCATGCTGGATATATGGTGATTTGTGGCACATGTGTCATTAGAGGTCATTTCACTCTTGTCAAAGTTGTCAAACCAGTTCCAGGCCAAGACACGGACATGTTTGCTAAAATATGCAAAGTTTTAATAAGGTCCTGAAGGACGACACGTCCATCACGTCGTGACACGCTTCCCGCCGCACCGCCAAAATAAAAGTCACGACACATTTCAGATGTCAAGGCACTTTTATTGTGACGAGGTCCGACAACAACAGTGCCTCTAACTGTGCGCAAATGACATTTTCCCGCAACGTCTTGTAAAGCTTACTTTGAGGCTTAAAACTAATAAATTGCAACGCATTTCTCAAACAATAACGGCGCTTCAAATATAGGGAAAATAATTTGTTAGATTAGTCCCTTAATGGAACCCCCCCCCCAGAGTTACCCAACGCCGTTCTTCCCAACACAAGCCGGGTCCGACTCACCTTGCCCTGCAAGCACTCGATAAGATGGCCGACAGTCATTCTGGACGGGATGGCGTGCGGGTTGATGATGATGTCGGGCGTGATGCCCTCGCACGTGAACGGCATGTCCTGCCAAACAAAACAAGCGTGACGACGGCGCCCGCTTTCTCGCCGCCGCCGACCAGCCGTTTACCTCCTGCCGGTACTGGATGCCGCAGGTTCCCTTCTGCCCGTGCCTGCTGGCAAACTTGTCTCCGATCTGAGGGATCCGGACCGAACGCACCTGCCGTGACAAAGGCGGAAGACGTCAGGTGAGGCGGTGCGGCCGTCAGGTGGCGACGGCGCGGCGGGAGTTACCCGAATTTTGCAGAACTTGTATCCCTCCTGGTTGAGCGTGACCATGACCTGGTCCACGATGCCGGTCTCGCTGGTGCGGAGGAAGGTGCTGCAGTCGCGCTTGGTGTAGCGCCGGTTGCTGCTGTCCAGCTCGTCGTCGTTGTCGGGCAGCGTCACCGTCTTGCCGATGATCACGTCCTCGCCCGAGACGCGCACGCCCGGGGCGATCAGGCCGTCGTCGTCCAGTTTGTCGTAGATGGCGTGGCGCATCCCTGCGAGGAGGCGGGCCACGTCATTGACGCAATCGGCTCGCAATGACGTCATATCCGAGATGTGACGTCAGAAGACGCGGATGTCGTTGACGTGCAGTCAGCAAGCCTTTCAAAAATTGCCAATGTTTGCCTTTTGGAAGGCGTGTAAAAACCTGAATGTCGCTGGCGTCGGGCCAAAACCTCCTAAGTCACAAATGTCAGAGTTTCTCAAAAACTTTGGTCCGTCCACATGTGCGAGTGTCATTTTTACAAATTATTGACCAAGCTAAAGTGTTGAAATGGCTTGCTCGTAATGATGACGCAACGTCAATGCCGTTTTTAGGGTCTCCTGAAAAGTAACGATTTTGGAGGTACAAGGTTCTGGCCCGTTACGTGCCGAGTGATGTTCTCTCACGAAAAAGAAAACAAAATGGAGCCAGCGCTCCCGAATCACCGACTGTCAAAGTGCACCCGAGTGAATAGTGACTGCCCGAAAAAGGTGATGACGGTTATGGTAACGTTCTTAAGTCACAGGAACGGAAGGTGGCAATTAGCGAAGGGTCAAATTGACGGCAATGGTGCACCCCACGAAAGACAGCGGACACTGAAACAAAACAAAACAAACCAAAGAGGCGGCGCAGGGACTGCGTGGGACCGAAGCAAAAACCAAGCACTGAAAACAGCTTGCACCGAATGGTGGCCTGAGCCGGGGACGAGGACCACCAACACGCGCGCACAGTCCAAAAAAAAACAAACAGCCACGAAACAAGCTGGGCCGTAAAATGGCCCCACGCCGGCGAAATGCTCTTTTCAAACGCAAATATTCGTTCATATAAACATGATCGGCTACACGCTTTCAACGCAAAATTGTTTTGTGTTTTGAATCTTTTGACTACAGGAACTACTTTGTGTGCGGCGGCCATCTTACGTTACATGAATGCCTTGTTTCTCGATGGTGAAAATGCCACTGCGCGTGTTTGCTCAGAAGAATGTTTTTGTCTTTTACTGAGCGTAGAAAGCGCAAATGACGTCTATTTGGATGACGACATTGTCCATTTCGATGGGGATATTTATACACACAAACGAGTAAGTCTGTCCGCACGTGACGGCGCCAGGATGCGGCGGTTTGGTGACGAGTGGATGCGAGGACGCGCTCACCCTGGCAGGTCTCCTTGGTGGGCTTCTCAAAGATCTCTTCCTGGTCAAAGCCCTTCTTGGACTCCTGCTCCTTGTAAGAGCGATAGAAGACGGACCTGAAGAAGCCTCGGTCCACGGCCGAGCGGTTCATGATGACCGAGTCCTCCTGGTTGTATCCCGTGTACGAGGCGATGGCCACGATGGAGTTGATGCCTGCCGACGGGGAGCGGTCGTGAGGGAGCGGTCGTGAGGGAGCGGTCATGGCGTGCGTGCGTGCGTGCGTGCGTGCGTGCGTGCGTGCGTGCGTGCGTGCGTGCGTGCGTGCGTACCTGCTGGCAGCTCTCTGAAGCGCAGGTACTCCATGGAGCGCGTGGTGACCAGCGGCTTCTGAGGGTAGTAGAGGACGTGCGCCAGCGTGTCCATGCGAACGTGGAAGTTGGTGATGTAGACGCCCATGGCCTGCTTGCCCATGGCCGACTGGTACGTGTTCCTGGGGGACTGAACGCAAACAAAAACAGAAAACAGTCACTCCGACTCGCTGGGAAACTCATTTGACCTCAAGCAGACGAGCACGTTGGGGCGGGCCTAAGAAGACAGAAATAAGTACAAATTGCGCTTGTTATTTCGGTGCAATTCCATTCTCATGTATCGATAATAGGGCTGCACCGATGGATCGGCATCCGAGACACGCGGCAGCCATTAGTGGCGTCTGCTCATCTGTGCGTTTGTCAGTTCACGTGATCATCACCACGCGACAGCGCTCTGACGTTCCACAACGGTGGTGGAACAGCATCTTTACACGTGCGGCGTTTTGTGCAGGATGATCGGAGCAGGCAAGGCACAAAAATTGTTCCATGGCCGATTTTGTATTTTTGTGTGCGGCGTGTACACTTCAAAAACAAGATCAGAATGCCGGCTGACGGCTCCAGGTGCAGAATCGGGAGGGACGGACAGACGGACGACCCACCTGGTTGTGATCGGGAAAGGGGATGATGGAGGCGCACACCCCCAGGATCATGGACGGATGGATCTCACAGTGGGTGTAAGTGGAGCAGTAAGCCACACCCTTCTCCTGAAGGTCATCGGGGGTCATGGCCAGCATCACCGTCTCCTCCTCCAGCGTGTCGATGTACTCCACCACGCCGCTCGCCACCAGATCCTGCCAGCTGAAGCCAGAGGACGCCGATTTGGATTCACATTTGTTTTCAAAAAGACGCAAGTGTATTTCTATATCGTTTGATCAATAACCGTAAAGACGAGGCCGCGCAAATTCCTTTTGAAAAGAAATTCATTTGGCTGTTGGGCGTATTTCAAGCATTTGAAGATGACAATTCAGGATTGTTCAATTTGCCCTTTCATGAAATTGAACACATTTGTTTGCTTCTTTTCAAAACATGACTCAGGCTGACACTTGAGGGAGCCTCTTGATTTTGGGAGCTGTGATGTGAAATGCCAGGATGTGGCAGCCATTTTGCACTCACACAAGAGCAGACAGCAAAACAAACAAAATGTGTCCATGCGCCAGAACAACTGCGCGTTTTAAAAGTTACTAAGAAATTGCATTGGGTTGATTTTTTACACAATGATCCTGACAGTTTTGTGGATGGCTCATTTGCATATCATTCCATTCATGACGCCATGTTTTGCCCCCCCCCCGTCACCTGTAGTTGTTGTACTCTCTCTCCTTGAGCTGGTCGATGTGTCGCCTTTTGAGCAACAGTTTCTGCTTCTCGACGATCAGAAGCGGTCTGCAGATGCGTCCGGCGTCCGTGTAGATCCTGATCTCGCGCTCTCGAATGTCTCGGATCATGGACACCTGGCGGGTGAAAGGCGGGCGAGGAGCGTGAATGGCGAGGACCGTTACGAGGAGGAGGAAGTGAAGTCCCGCCCACCGGCCAGCTACCTCAGACACGATGATGTCCATCTGGCGCCGAAGCTTCCGCAGCGTGTTCATCAGCTGCTCGGGATCTTTGTGGATTCCCACCCAGCAGCCGTTCACAAAAATCTTGGTGGCGCTGCCGTGTCCACAAAATGTCACAATAGTATAGTTAGCATAACGGAGCCGTAAATCCAAGATAGTGGCATTTTTGTGACCTCAGCGTCGTCACAATCGGAGGTGGGTCGAGTAGCTGCAAAATATACTCGTACTTTAGAGTAACATGACTTCAATCAAAGTCAAATGTACTCGAGTAATTGGCTCTGCACACGGGAGGCGACGTTGCTCGCAATTCATTTGCTATGGAATCAGGGCAACAAGGCCAAAATCCCCAAAAAGGTCGCCGCTCTTGTATTTGAGCTGCTTTCAGGAACACGAGTCACTTTGAAAGCTTCTGTGTCATGTGACAGCTGCCAAGGTGGAAGTCACTTTGGCTGGCTAAAACATGTACACTACAAAAGAGGGGGGGGGGGAAACGCAGCAAGTAAAAGTTGTGTTTGGTCCCACCAAAAACACTCCAATAAAAGTCAAATGCATGACACATTAAAACTACTGCGGTAAGGACAATACAGGCCGAAAATATCTCGATTAAACGTAGTACACGTCGTCACAACAGAGTAGTCGTACTTTTGTTGCCATAACAACGCAGTCAACAAAAGTGTAGTCCCAAGGGTGAAGGGTGTCATAGCATTTCAAAGTCAAAATGGCGACGTCAGAAAAAGTGAAGCCAAGATCTCAACGTGTGTGCGTGCGTGAGACTGACTCGGCAATGGCGGCAGGTGAGATCTCTTCCAGGTTCTCCATGCTCCACTCCTCTAAGAACTCCAGGATGGGAGAAGGTTGAGATCCGACAGAGATGTAAGCCATCAGGGCCAGGTTCTTGACCAGGCCCACAGCGTGACCCTTCGGAGCACACACACACACACACACACAAAATCAAACATGGGTTTGGTGGCGTTGGCTTGACGCGCGGCTGTTGCGACGAGCACCGACCTCGGGGGTCTCGGCGGGGCACACCATCCCCCACAGCGTGTTGTGCAGCTGTCTGGGTTTGGCCAGTTTGCCATCGCGTCCGATTGGGGAGTTGACGCGGCGCAGGTGAGACAGCGTGGACGCGAAGGTGAGCCGGTTCAGCACCTACCACAAGACCAAGCGCCGGGTCAGATGGGAAGGAAATGACATCGTAGCGCGCGCATGCGTGAGCGACGCCCCCACCTGGGACACACCGGCCCGGGCCTGGTGGGCCTTCTTGACGTCGCCCCAGTTGCCGGTGGCCAGCGAGTACTTGAGCCCGTCCGAGATGATCCTGGTCTTGATGGCGAGCTCCAGGTTGAAGTCTTTGCCTCTGTCGATGAACTTCTGCGCGTAGATGCGGATCTCCTTCAGCAGGTTCTTGAACATTCTGACGCGAGACGGGAAGTTCAAGCGCAGGCCCGCAAAAGACAACGCGGACGAGGCGCGGCGGCCACCGACCCTCTGAAAAGGAAGGCCAGGAGCGGACCGGCCAGGTCCAGCCTCTTGTTGCCGTAGTGATCTCGGTCGTCCAGCTCTCGTCTGCCCAGAGCGGCCAGCAGCAGCCGGTGGACCATGTACCTGAGGAGCGCACGCAAGAGCCGCACGTCAAACTCCACGGGACATCGCCTCGTACCTTGGGATTCCATCTGTATCATGATTCGTAGGTCACGGTTCCATTTGATACAAAATCTAGAAGTCAATTATTGAGATTTCTCCCTAGTTCAAATTTAGAAAATACTAGTCAGTAAACTTGTACATGTAAGATACACTGCAAGATTTGTATGAAGATGTACTTCAGCCACTGTATTTACCAAACAGGTTGCAATCTGTTTCGTGTTTGAACAGCATATCGCGATACATTGCCAAATCCATTTTTTTTTAACACCCCGATTTCGAGTATTAATGCTTCGATTCATCATCATTTCAATAGGTATCAAGTGCTTCGCTGTGCACGGGCCCTTCTGGGGCGAGCGTGCCGGACGAAAAAACAAATGTGTCCACTGACTTGGCAGCTTCTTCCTTTGGCGCGCAGCATCACAGCAAAATGCTGCTTTGCCTTGTTTGCGTTGAAATCTGGCCTCCACTTCATTGACCGGCGTCCGCAGAGGCCTGCTGGCTTCACCCATTTGCATTTGGACGACGCAGTCAGTCAGTCAGTCAGTCAGTCAGTCAGTCAGTCAGTCAGCAGCACAACTTTCAAGTCAATTCAACAGCGAGCAGCCTGGAGGACCGCAGTCATGAGCTCTGATCTTCGAACCCGAGCTGCAACCAGCCATTTCATTTTTATTTGAGGCAGTCTAGCCCCTGCCGGGATACGCTTCTCCTGGCCTGTTTGGAAAATAAGTCCACTTCAACTTGATCCCCAAATTTAGAAATGTTGAGAGGTACAAGTGGCGCATGACGACAGGAAACGCGACTTGACTTAACAAGCTCGAGCCAACTATCAAACTACAACAACCACATAGGAAAATCCAGTTAGCTTCTTGCTAACAAACAATGAGGTGCTAATGATGAGCACAGCAGTGGATTGAATTCATCAAGCACAAAAACGTTGCTGCTCAGGTTTGATTGGATTGTTTTGTTTTTGTGCTTGTGAATTGCTGCAAACAAAACCGCCCTCCGAGGGACAATGCAATCAAGTCAAGTGAAGCAGGCTAACTTTTGCACTGGCAGCACTTTTTCCGTTGGTGGCAGCACGACCGTATTTGCTGAAGTGAAGTTGTCTCAATTTGCACAGCGTACTTTCAGATGGCATTGCTTGCTCGTAGTGTCGAGACCTGCCAAGTGTTTGTTGTGACCGTTTTTAGCAAGCACAATTTTATAGTGTGCCAACAAAAAACAAGCACAAAAATCCTTTTGCGCTGGAACAGATTGACAGCATTTCTCAATCCAAGGAGAGCTGATTTGATATACGAGTGTTTGGAGCCCAGCTATGGAACTAATTCAACTCGTGCGTCAAGACTTATTTGACATTTTTTTCTCTCTCAAAGCCACAACGAGAGACGTGTGGGAGAATTCACTTCTTTGATTTTTGTCAACTGTGGCCTTGTCAAGCCCTTCTGCGACCAAATAAATTAGACTCGACTCGACTTTGGCGGTTGACAACTCACGGCGCTTTTGGTTTGCTCACCCGAGGAAGTAGGCCTTCTTGGTCTCGCAAAAGTCGCTGACGCCGACGTGCGGCAGCATTTCTTTCTGCAGGACTTCTTTGGCGTACTTGATCCTGCGCTCTTTGGTGACTCCCGGTTTGGCTCCCCTGGACCCGATGAAGTTCAAGGCCACGTTCTGCTCCTGGATGACGAAGGCTTCGTCCAGCGACGGCTTCACCTGAACGAGCGCAAGCACCCGAGTCAGGAGGCGGCGCCCGCCGTGCACGACGCCCACAAGTGCGCTACGCACCATCTCCATCATCTCGGGGTCGTCAAAGTCGTAGATGATGTGCTCCAGGATGTCTCGGTCCGACACGAAGCCCAACGCTCGGAAGACGATGATGATGGGGACTTCCTGGCGGATGTACGGCAGCGTGGACACGATCCTCTGGCCGATGGCGCTCTTCTTCACGCCCTGAGTGACAAAAACGCATCATGGAGGACTTGCGGGCGGCCGACGGATGCCGCTAACCGGTACTTTTGCCCATGAACCGATGAATCCGAGGACAAAACACATTCCCATCGCTTTCATCCAAAACAAGAGACGACTCCCAATTGACAGTCCAGGAAACTGATGAATACGTATTTTCCATCAGAAAATGGGCAGAAATAGCGATTGTTGTTCTCTTAAGTAAAAGGCGATCTGGAGAAAACAAAATGTCTGCCTCCGTGAAACTCAGAAGATTGATAGTTTGAGAGGCTAAAATTCTAAGTCTTTGGACAGTTGCAAGTTAAACAAGGACCCGATTGCTGCAACTCGACCCGATTGCTGCAACTCGACCCTCTTCAATAATCACAGTTCACTTTTTTTTTTCCTTCTGTGGAACCGACAGTATGTCCAACCCTTGGCTGAAAAACCTTTTTGTGTCTTTTTCTGAAAGGTCACAAAATGGCGCCACAGCTCAGTGTAATAGGGAAGTATTGGAACTTGTCTTCATGTGCCTTCAACTCATTGACTGGCATCATTTGTTTATACTGGACCTGCTTTTGACCTACCTGTCCTCCTCGCGCCATCATGCTGACCCAGATGGTGCTGGTGGGACGCGACGAATTCTCCAAGCAGGAGCGGCACTCGCCCGTGAAGGCGTACTTGGAGTCCTTCTTGGCGAACACGTACACCGTGTTGGTGGCCATCTTCTCCTGAGCGATCAGCACCTGAACACGGTTGCACGTCACCTCGTCAAGCGCTTAGGGCTTTTTGTTTTTTAAAAACAGATGATTGCAAAATTAACATTAATTGACGATAATTTAGTTACTGGTTTGGTCTGCATTATTCATCCCAAAATGGAAAAACACATTTTGTTTTCATTATTTTCCAAAGTCAAAGCAGATGTTGGCAAATGTTTTATTTTGAAGGAGGAAGAAAAACAGCATGAATTTAGAGAATATTTACGGTTGAAAGGCTGAAATTTGGGCAATTTGAAGTTAAACGAGCTCACAAAACCATGAATTGATTCATGAAATGAGCTGTGGATTCATTTGAGTAATTCATCCTGGGCCACATTCAGTTAACTTCAATTTGATGAACTTTGACAGCGTTGAACGGCATTTTTGCGTTTTCGATTCAATTTCTAATTCCAACTTCATTTTATGATTCACGAAAAAGAGCGTTAAAGGGCAATAAAATGTGCTGCGTTTTGTAGATTAGCGGTGCAACAATAAATCCATTGACAACTAATAATTGATCAAGTGAATCAAAACCACAAGATGTCTGTCTAAATGATGGAAGATTGTTTCCGTACCTTCCAAATGAGAATAAAAATTCTCTTTTTGATCCACAACCATTCTCGGAATTTCAGCCTGCCAACAGCAAAAAATTTTCTCTCATTTCTGTCCTCTTCCATGGAAGCCGAATGATCATGTTTTTGTTTGTTGTTTTTTTAAACCTCTCCTATCCCATTCCAGGGTTTTTCCTGTCTACAAAATTCAGAGGCGGCCACCTCCACCTTATTTGCTCGCCACCTCCAGCCGCAGTGGCTGATAATGAATGAATGCTTTAACATGATAATAGTCATATTCTTATTGGAACTATTATTCTTAAAAAAAATGCCAACGAATAATAATGAATGGTTGCTAATTCTTGGTTAGGTGTCATTTTTAACAACAACGGCATTTTTTTGTTTTCCTTTCGCGCACCTTCTCGGAGCCGTTGATGATGAAGTATCCGCCGGGGTCCAGCGGGCACTCGTTGAGCTCGCACAGGTCTCGGTCGGTCAGGCCGCTGAGCAGGCAGTACGTGGAGCGCAGCATGATGGGAATTTTGCCGATGAAGGTCTTCTGATGCTGCGTCTGCAGCTGCTCCTCGCCCTCCTTGATGATGGTCTTGGTGATGTCCACGTAGAGGGGGGCCGAGTATCTGGTGGCGAGGACGGGCGGGTGAGAGCGGCCGGCGGAGCCGGGAAAAAAACCACGGCGGACTTACGTGAGGTTTCGCAGTCGGGCCTCGTTGGGCATCATGGGGGACGGGGCGCCGTCTCGTTCCCAGTGGGTGGGCTTGGACAAGTAGATCTGCTCGAACTTCAGCAGGTAACGCGGCTGCAACGCACCACAAGTTACGGCACGTCATTTCGATTCCGATCGCGATTCGGCGCTTGAACGTGCTCGCCGTCGTCGCATTGAACAAAAAAAAAAAAATACATTTAATTAACAATTAAAAAAATATTTAAATAAAAATGTTTTTTTTAATTTAAAAAAAAAAAAATCACACTTTTACCCAAAAAATCATTTCCCAACACAAAGAGCACATTTCTATTTTCCACGGAATCGTCATTCAACGTTCTGAATTATTGTTGAAGTGGCTCGTCCACCTGTTTCAGCATTGTGACATTTTGAGGAATTGCCAATTCTTGCATTTCAGCAGTCGGGACCGACGAATGATTGCAAACGTTCGGTCGGACTTGATACTAAATAGCCACAGCGTCAGCGTGCCAACACCACCATTAGGAAGAATGAGCAAATGACGCATTCCCGAGGAGACAACTTACGGGCTCCTCCACCTCCCCCGAGGTGTGCTGCGCTTCGGCCTGCAGGTCGATGGGCGGCGCGTCTTCCACGATCCTCTGGACCGACATCTGGATGAACTCGTCAAAGGAATCCAGCTGCTGCCGCACCAAACCCTTCTCGTCAAAATAGGAGCTGCAAATGACGCACGCACGCACATCAATTGAGCAGCAAGCAAGCAGCGAGCGATCCCGCGGCCACACACGCCCCCAAACAAAACAGTCGGCCATTCCACATAGGAAGTCGACTCCTTGACAACGGTGAGAACGCACCTGATGACGATCCAGCAGGCCTCCTGCCACAGATCCGGCGTGATCTCGTCGTCGTCTTCATCATACTGATTATCTGCACACACGCGAGAATACGCAACCGAGGTAAGAGCCTCGACTCGATGGAGAGCGTGCCGGGCTTTTCGGGGTACTCGTGCAATGGACGCTTAGCCAAACTTACAAAGTTGTACATTTTGCCGTGACCGGCAACTTACCTGAAAATGGCGCCATTTTACCATGAATCGCACGAGAACTACAAGTACAATTAGATTCTTCTTAACTGTCATGGACATGATTAAAAACTCCACAAATATTAAATTCCAAAGTAAAGTTTGCAGAGTAACTGCTCAAATGATTTGTCTCACGTGTTTATAGAAGAATTAAACAGTTATTGAATGTTCCCCATTCAAAGTAATAAAAGGCGCGATTTCTGCGCTTTGACAGACGCAAAGTGTGTCTGTCCTACTCTACTTGTCGGAGGGTTGTGGCACTGGATGGGCTTAAGCCGGTAATGCAGACAACAGCCTATTTTGGGAGGCAAAACAAAATGAAAAGTTGGTGAAAAGACACACAAGGTGAAGTGAGGCAAGAACCAGACCCGGTGCATGACTCGCTCCAATAGAACAATCAAAATAACGCTTGCAAGAGAGTTGCTGGTCACGGCAAAATATCCAGTGCCAATTTAAAAAAAAAAAAAAAAAGGATTTTGCTCTTTTACTCGTGCCCTTTTCAGTGACATTTGTTTTGCTGATGGGAAAAAAATAATTCGATTTATTTATTGTTACGTCCCTACATATTGGATCGGAACTTTCATTCCTTCTCTTTGACTAGGCTTGCTCGAACTTGAGAGGTCGCGATAGTCTTTTCTTTTCTCTCTTTCTTTTAGAAATAGGACAGTACCATTATGAAAATTCCTAGTAGCAGTCTGGAGGATGCTAAACTCCGCTAAGCTAAGCTAGTTTGGTCAACGGCGGCGACGCTGTGTTCCTTGTTTGCGTTAGCGGTCTTGTTCACACCCGGGCGACTCAATCAAACGTTCATGTTGAGGCGCTCACCTTCGTCCTGGTCGTACATTTGAAGCCTCAACAAAGAAAAACACCAACCAACAAGTTCAGATTTGATGCCGACCGACAACAACACGACTGCGCGCTTCTTGCTCGCTCCTCTCTTCTTCTGAGGAGTTGCTGCTGCTCAATAATGAAGAAATGATGGGACGATGCCTCCCATGGCCAGACTCAGAACTGCACTCCTTGCTGGCAGTCACTTCCGGTGCGTTGAGTCCACTGATCTGAATATATGCCTGGTAGCCGAACCCTTACACGCCAGCGACAAAGCAGCCAACTTGCTCCTCCCATCTCGTGAGCAGACCTAAAATTGAACCTCGGAGAACCCCACATTTAATTCCACGGGTTCCAGAGGAACTTGTATCCATACTTACAAACAAATATCGACCTGTGAGATTAAAAGCAGTACCAGAGATGCGCACCAGGCTGTCTGTTTAATAAAATGTGGAGATCTACCATATCAAAATTAGCACTTAAATACATGGTCATCTTAAAAAAAAAAAAAGCCTTACTTTACAGTTTTTAAAAAATAAATAAATGATTGACTATACATGGTCGTTAACCCCCCACAAACACTATACTTTACATGGTCATCTTTTTAAAAACGCCTTACATGGTTGTTTAAAAAAAATAATGCTTTACCCGCGGTGGAGACTGCGACGGTGTGCGTCTAAAACGAGAAGCGATGCAAAACGAACTCAAGTGTTTTAAGCCAAGCCAGGAAGCTTTCTACTCGTCACTCAGCAAGACAGTTTTCACTCAATACTTAAAAAATACTCAATAAAAAAAAACGCCTTGCTATACATGTTTGTTAAAAAAAAAAAAAGTCTTACTATACATACATGGTCGCTCCATAATATACATGGTTATTTAAAAAAAAAAAAAAAAGCCTTACTGGCCGTTGTCGTCGTGGTTACTGAGGTCAGGCACACCTGGATTAATCAGCTTGTCCAATCATAAAAGACAAGAAATGAAGGAGCGGTATTGAGTTCAGGAAGTAGTGGATTTGTGCAAAGAGACATTTAGAAATATTGCATAATGAATCTGAAGCATTAATTAAGAAATAAAGTAGTTGAATATTGATTTATTGATTATTCATTAGACATCTTGTCAGGATGGATGAATATTGATGAGAGTAGTTAAAAGGTCAAGAACAATAAAAGAATAAGCGCTGCATATACAGTATGTTTATATACATATTCATTGTACACAATAAAGCCTTCCACATTTATTTGTCAAATTTCAGTTAAAAGCATCAATAGAGCAGGAAATGAGATCACATCACTTTCACATTAAAAGAGTTTTGTTTTTTCCCTCTGAAGAACAAATTTTGGGGGAGTTTTTTTCTTTTTATGGAAAACAAAACTACGGAAGTTGCTGCCACAGAAAATTCATTACATTTCACGTCTGACCTCCACATTGACATTGGGAAAAACAAAAGGAAACCATTTTTCCCGGTCAGGATGAGCGGCGGAACCCTCTGGAGCGACGTGGAACCTGATTTCATTTTTGACACTCTTATACAAGAATTGCTTTGTTTTGTTTTGCCCAATATGCCAGTTCAACTTGTCACGTAACAAAACTCATCTCACTTGAATGTGACATTTTTCACATTAGAACATGAAATGGATCATTTTTCTTGTTTGTAGAAAATACTTTTTTTTTTATTTTTAGGAGCTAATATCTAAAAAGTGTTTTCCTTTTTTCCCCGCTTCAGGACTTCCTTCCTTTTATTGCGAAAGCGGATGCACGGTTATGGCGACGCAGCCGCCAACGACGTGAAACATCAGGACTTGTAAAGGGGTCAGGGGTCAGGGGTCGCCTCGTTCGCGGTCCGAGGAACCGGAGCTGGTTTGCCGCTCGGCCGCCCGCCGGGTCTTGCAGGCGGCCATCCGGAGCCGGATGTCCCGTTTCCTCTCAAAGTAGTCCACCAGCGCCGGCTCCATCAACATGGACGCCAGGACCTGCTCGAAGGTGACGGACCAATCGGCGTCGGCCGCGCTGCCCCGCCTCCTCCTCGGCCGCTCGCCGCCGTCGGCCGAGCACGCGTCGTCGCTCAGCATGGAGTATGACGACGCAGACGTGTCTTCGGCCGTCTCGTCATCATCGTCGATGTCGTCGTCGTCTCCCTTCTCCGGGCGGACGTCGGGCGGCGCTCCCGCCTCGGCGCGGCATCCGGCGGCCATCTTGTCGCCGTTGTTGAACTTCTTGCCAACTTCGCCGATGCGCAGCAGCAGGCTGGCCACGGTGGCGATGGCGTGGTAGAGCTGCTGCTCGTCGCGCTCCTCCTCGCTGAACATGTTGTACAAAGTCTTGCACAGCTCGATGAACTGCTCCTGCACGCGTGCAAACCACAACGGCGTCTTTTGCTTTTCACAGCAAATCAACTTTTCCTCTTTGAGGTCAACTGCATCATAGTTTGAGATTTTTTATTAGGCTTACTTTTTATTCCGTGCTGACTGTAACAAGTATTGTGCAATAAAGTCAAACAAACGACAGTTTGCAAAGATTTTGTCTATAATTTTGAGTTGTTTTTTAGTAGGGTAAAAATGTAGTTTGCGGTATTGTTTGTTAGGACCCGAGCAGCGACGGCAAGTTCCCGCGATTGGCTTCTTGTGGAAGGTTTTCCCAAATGGCCCGATTTTGCCATTTAGCCAATAGATTGGAAATCATCCTAATTGATCTCAAACAGGAAAAGTTGAGT